>NC_135347.1:46125103-46425103 GCF_023851605.1 Tamandua tetradactyla | reverse complement strand
GTGGCAGAACTCGACATACTGACAAATCTGGAATGAGGCTTCCTCTTTTAAGAATGAAATCCAATTACCATCTTATAATGAGACTCAAGCTTTTATTTTTTCCCTTCTAAGGGAAAAGGTAAATAAGCCCCAGCCTATATTAGGGTGTGTTGTACTTGATTGGATAAAATGGCTGACAGCAGAAACAGTAACCTTAAACCATATTGCCCCTGTCTGTATAAAACATCCTAATGGGAATCAAGATATGGGTTGGTTACCTTCAGAAGTGTGTAACTTAACTGTTACGCTACAAAATGGTAGCTTTTTCCAATGGCAAAATGCCTCCCACAGCCAAGGACAGTATGTTTCCCCTTGGGGTGGCTATGGACCTGTGGGCAATATAGATGGTCCTATTTACTTTACAGTTGGCCACAATACTGGGGACAGCTATATGTTCCTGCCACATCACGTGATTCTTTGCCATACACACTCACAATTGGGAAATGATTAGATCTAGATATCAAGGGAAGTGTAAACCTCATGGTTTTACCCTTCAGCTATTCTTGCCCCAGAGGGAGCTGCTATGGCACTGAAAAGCATTTAACAGCTTTAGCTAATCATACAGCTCATGTGCATAATAAATCTAGGTGGCTATATCATTGTTAAGTGATGAGACCACCCAATTATGGAAAGTAATCTTACAAAGTGGAATGGATTTAGACATTTGAACTGTGGCACAAGGCAGAAACTGTGTCCTTATAAATGTGCAATGTTGGGTATATATTCCTGATTCTTCACATAATGTTTCACAAGCTTTAAATCATATTCAAGAGCACATACAGAATAGTTATCAATTATTTACTGACCCCCTTTCTACTTGGTTTAATTCTCTTACTCAGCCTCGGTGGTATTTTTTGTAGGGTTATCTGCCCTATGTGTTGGATTGTTACTGTTCTGCTCTCTTTTTTATCACCGCTGTGGTGTATGGATGCAATACCTGACCTGGGTGAGCATGGTCTGTTACATGGAGGTGGGTGTGGCAGCTCAGGGCCCGAGGCCCCTTCTAAATGCGAATGAAACCCTGAGCATGGAAGAGGCCTGCTTTAACCAAGACAAAGACCTCCCTGGAAGGAAAAGAATGTAGTTATGGATGTAAAATGGTACTGATTTTATCTTAGTTTAAACATTAATCCCGGTAAAGCATCAGGCATTAAGCTTCTTTAGTAATTATACTAGAGGTCTGATGTCCTCATACTATATGGAATGTCTTTCTTCTAAAATCATATACATATTGCCCCTTGCACTCCTGCCCCTTTGTGGAGCAACCCCCTCAGGACTGGCTGCCACTGGAGACTCTCTCCTTTTTGTAAGTCCTAATAAATCTACGTCTACTTCTGTACCTGGCTGGTTTTTGTTCTTTTTGTTTTTTTGATCTCATGGCAGCACCAGTTTGTGCTCTTTGCAAACTCAGTCTGGGTCTGACAACCTCTCAGAAATATCCCACAATAGTTATCTCCTTGGGCTTGTTCCTTTTCACTTTCTGACAGGTCTCCTCTTCCTGCTTTCTTGACCATCCTTTCATGCTTTTGTCTCTTTTCTTCCTATGGGAGGATGAATTTCTAGGAGTTTTTTAAAGATCTGATTCTGGATCTCCTCTTTTTATTCACTTATTTGAAAATTTCATCTCTTATTGCCATTTAAATGATTTTGAAACCTACATGGATATCCCTGAGTCTCTCTTGAGCTTCAGTTCTGAATATTTAACAATTGTTCATAATTCCAAACTTGCTTATCATTCTTATGTCTTTGCATCATTCTTGGCTTTTTTCACCTTTTGTGTTCAATCAGTTGCTATATCCTATCATATCTTTAGAAGTAAAATTTTTCTACTTTCTGAATTCTTTGCTTTCAACCTCCGTTGTGAATTAACTACTTTTATCATAATTCATATCCTCTGCATTTTAACAGTAAAAGGCTCTCATTTCTTCCATCCCTGTTTCAATTTGACAATTGAATCAAATTGACAATTGAGACAATTGAATCTCCATTGTCTGATGCAGGAGGCTTCAGTGTCTACAAAGGCACATCACTGCAGCTGTTCAGGGGAACTGGTAAATTAGTGTGATCCTTATTCACCGCAAGCTTTAGGCGACTTCGCTGACTTCTGCCATTCATGGATGAATGCTGGCCAAATGTCATAATACCTTCTACTTCCATTTGTCTCTTGAAGAGAGGACAAGAATTCTTATTTTTATTGTAATTTCCAAATTTAAAAATATTGTCAACTTTTCAAAATATTTCAAAGTATACTTGAATCAAACTAAATATGTCTTAGTACTGAATGAGTATGCCGGCTACCCATTTGACATCTCTTCAAATCACCTAAATGAAAGCACACTCACACATGGGCAATAACTTCCTATGAATAAACAAAGCCCACTGAAGCCTGTTACACACATGCAATTCCCAGCAGCCTTAGTTATAAACAGATAGTTTTTCTTTAGGGATATCCAGTATACCTCAACCTGGTTGGGGAAAACTGGTGCAGACAATAGAAATTCCACTCTCTAATGTGACATTTAACATCTCACAATAAATCATTATTCCCTAATAATTTTTCATGAACATGTACTTCAGACCAAAGAAATTTGAAGCTCCAGATATGCATTCCAAATTCTCCTAGATTTTTTTTCATTTATTCATTCTATTTCATCTGTTTGGAATTACTTTCTATACCCTCATTTTTGCATTTTACTTAGCATGAGAGTAATTACTATACTTTTTCTTGAAAACTTAGAATTTAATTATATCAAAGAATATTTGTGCTTTGTTTATTATAATCCATATGCAATTGATGATTACAGTATTTTTTTATTTCATGGGAACAGTATATGCTTCTAAAGGATTAATTAGTATTTCAAATTTGGGATTATAAATAAACTAGTGTTTGATTTACATTTTCTTTGAACAATAGGTATCAGAATCCTGGTATGGACTATTTCTCAATGGAGGTGAGATGAATTAATCCAGCACATGGCATTTCCTAAAGCATGTTTTATGCCCAACTTGTCACCAGTAATTGAAACAGAAGGTAGAGTGGTTTTAAACCTTCCTGATAGGATATCACTTTACTGTGTTTTGTCGATTTTTTGCTTCTCTTCCTCTTTCCAAGCAGTTTGTGGCTCAGATAACAAACCAAAGTTTTGTTGGAAAAATAGTGTGGATTAGTTAAGGTGTCTGGAGTGACAAAAAAAAGATAGAACTGGTGATAATGAAACCTGTAATTTTTCGGGGCACTGTTAATCTTTTCCTCTTAACTCCTGGTAGTGTGTACACATTTCCAAAGACAAGGACACGCAGTCTTATTTCTTTTTTATTTCCTGTAGCTTAGGCTTCTATATGGCATTGCTATAAAATGACCAATTTTCTGTGAACAAACTTTTGCTTCATTACAATTTTTATGCATGATCTCTAAAATCCAGTAGATGCAAATATGCCTTAAAATTTATAACATAAACTTACAACCAAGATCTCTGATTTACTTCCTAGAGTATTTTAGGTTAAGTATTAGGCTTGCCCACTAACATATCCTATTAACCATTTATTCTTTCTGTTTTTCCACATATTGAAAAAGTCTAAAGTAGCATTTTTTTTCCCTCAGAGATGGATTGAGATAGATTTTCATGAGATTTGTGTAGGTTCAGGTTTCCTGAGCAGCAGAGTCTAAGACGGAAAAAGTAAATCAAGAGATTTATTAGGGGCACTGTCTGGTGGGGCAAATAAGAACAGGCTAAGGTGCGGCTGTCAGACTCCCATGAAGCTCTGGTCCTTCAATGAGCTAATGGCAAGTGAATATACTTAAAAGGACTTTTTTTTTTTTTTTACATATTTCTACAGTACTGTACTTGCGGAATTTCCAGGGGAAGCTAAGAAAAAATACAACTGGGAGCCTGTAGCCACTGAGGGAATGGATGCAGTGATATTCAGGAGATGTACTATACTTCTGTTCCAGCCGCAAATAGTAAAAAGTTATGTCAGTGACAAAGACAAGCTGGTGACAGATGACAGACCCTTAGGAGTATCTCACTGCACTCTGGGTTCTTCTTTTCACCCATAAGAAATAAGCCATAAAGCCATTTTATATGGAAAAAGAATATGTTTAATTGTCCCAGGAATTATAAAATATAGAGTAATTCCCCCTTGCTAATACGCATGTTTATTCACTTTGGAATTAATATATTTGCAAGGTATCACCAGGTATTCTAGCCAATGGGTCTCAAGTTCATGTATTTTCAGGTCCATGCAAGATTTACAGGATTAAACTGGCTTGGGAAGTTGAGAACTATACTAATTGTGAACGTACATGCTAAAAATATGCAAATTTGAAGTATGTTAAAATACATTGCTGGCCATACAAAATGCAGATGAACATTTTGCGATCCCTGATTCATAATCTAAAAATATTGATGGCTTTGGTGGGGAAATGAGGAATTTTACTGAACAAAGTTTTCTTAATTTTGGAATAAAAGCTTTTAAAGGGAATATCTTTTTTTTTCTATTAACTTTTTTTTATTAATTAAAGAAAAAAAAAGAAATTAACCCAACATTTAGAAATCATTCCATTCTACATATGCAATCGGTAATTCTTAACATCACATAGATGCATGATCATCATTTCTTAGTACATTTGCATCGATATAGAACTAGCAAAACAGAAAAAGATACAGAATGTTAATATAGAGAAAAAAATAAAAATAATAATAATAGTACAAAAAAAAAGATGAACAAACAGACAGACAAAAAAAAAAAACCTATAGCTCAGATGCAGCTTCATTCAGTGTTTTAACATGATTACTTTACAATTAGGCATTATTGTGCTGTCCATTTTTGAGTTTTTGTGTCTAGTCCTGTTGCACAGTCTGTATCCCTTCAGCTCCAATTACCCATTATCTTACCCTGTTTCTAACTCCTGCTGGACTCTGTTACCAATGACATATTCCAAGTTTATTCTCGAATGTCGGTTCACATCAGTGGGACCATACAGTATTTGTCCTTTAGTTTTTGGCTAGACTCACTCAGCATAATGTTCTCTAGGTCCATCCATGTTATTACATGCTTCATAAGTTTATCCTGTCTTAAAGCTGCATAATATTCCATCGTATGTATATGCCACAGTTTGTTTAGCCACTCGTCTGTTGATGGACATTTTGGCTGTTTCCATCTCTTTGCAATTGTAAATAACGCTGCTATAAACATTGGTGTGCAAATGTCCGTTTGTGTCTTTGCCCTTAAGTCCTTTGAGTAGATACCCAGCAATGGTATTGCTGGGTCGTATGGCAATTCTATATTCAGCTTTTTGAGGAACCGCCAAACTGCCTTCCACAGTGGTTGCACCATTTGACATTCCCACCAACAGTGGATAAGTGTGCCTCTTTCTCCGCATCCTCTCCAGCACTTGTCATTTTCTGTTTTGTTGATAATGGCCATTCTGGTGGGTATGAGATGATATCTCATTGTGGTTTTGATTTGCATTTCTCTAATGGCCAGGGACATTGAGCATCTCTTCATGTGCCTTTTGGCCATTTGTATTTCCTCTTCTGAGAGGTGTCTGTTCAAGTCTTTTTCCCATTTTGTAATTGGGTTGGCTGTCTTTTTGTTGTTGAGTTGGACAATCTCTTTATAAATTCTGGATACTAGACCTTTAGCTGATATGTCATTTCCAAATATTGTCTCCCATTCTGTAGGCTGTCTTTCTACTTTCTTGATGAAGTTCTTTGATGCACAAAAGTGTTTAATTTTGAGGAGTTCCCATTTATTTCCTTCTTCAGTGCTCTTGCTTTAGGTTTAAGGTCCATAAAACCACCTCCAATTGTAAGTTTCATAAGATATCTCCCTACATTTTCCTCTAAATGTTTTATGGTCTTAGACCTAATGTTTAGATCTTTGATCCATTTTGAGTTAACTTTTGTATAGGGTGTGAGATATGGGTCTTCTTTCATTCTTTTGCATATGGATATCCAGTTCTCTAGGCACCATTTATTGAAGAGACTGTTCTGTCCCAGGTGAGTTGGCTTGACTGCCTTATCAAAGATCAAATGTCCATAGATGAGAGGGTCTATATCTGAGCACTCTATTCGATTCCATTGGTCGATATATCTATCTTTATGCCAATACCATGCTGTTTTTGACCACTGTGGCTTCATAATATGCTTTAAAGTCAGGCAGTGCAAGACCTCCAGCTTCGTTTTTTTTCCTCAAGATACTTTTAGCAATTCGGGGCACCCTGCCCTTCCAGATAAATTTGCTTATTGGTTTTTCTATTTCTGAAAAATAAGTTGTTGGGATTTTGATTGGTATTGCATTGAATCTGTAAATCAATTTAGGTAGGATTGACATCTTAACTATATTTAGTCTTCCAATCCATGAACACGGTATGCCCTTCCATCTATTTAGGTCTTCTGTGATTTCTTTTAGCAATTTTTTGTAGTTTTCTTTATATAGGTTTTTTTGTCTCTTTAGTTAAATTTATTCCTAGGTATTTTATTCTTTTAGTTGCAATTGTAAATGGAATTCGTTTCTTGATTTCCCCCTCAGCTTGTTCATTACTAGTGTATAGAAATGCTACAGATTTTTGAATGTTGATCTTGTAACCTGCTACTTTGCTGTACTCATTTATTAGCTCTAGTAGTTTTGTTGTGGATTTTTCCGGGTTTTCGACGTATAGTATCATACCATCTGCAAACAGTGATAGTTTTACTTCTTCCTTTCCAATTTTGATGCCTTGTATTTCTTTTTCTTGTCAATTGCTCTGGCTAGAACCTCCAACACAATGTTGAATAATACTGGTGATAATGGACATCCTTGTCTTGTTCCTGATCTTAGGGGGAAAGTTTTCAATTTTTCCCCATTGAGGATGATATTAGCTGTGGGTTTTTCATATATTCCCTCTATCATTTTAAGGAAGTTCCCTTGTATTCTTATCTTTTGAAGTGTTTTCAACAGGAAAGGATGTTGAATCTTGTCAAATGCCTTTTCTGCATCAATTGAGATGATCATGTGATTTTTCTGCTTTGATTTGTTGATATGATGTATTACATTAATTGATTTTCTTATGTTGAACCATCCTTGCACACCTGGGATGAATCCTACTTGGTCATGATGCATAATTCTTTTAATGTGTTGTTGGATACGATTTGCTAGAATTTTATTGAGGATTTTTGCGTCTATATTCATTAGAGAGATTGGTCTGTAGTTTTCTTTTTTTGTAATATCTTTGCCTGGTTTTGGTATGAGGGTGATGTTGGCTTCATAGAATGAATTAGGTAGTTTTCCCTCCACTTTGATTTTTTTGAAGAGTTTGAGGAGAGTTGGTACTAATTCTTTCTGGAATGTTTGATAGAATTCACATGTGAAGCCATCTGGTCCTGGACTTTTCTTTTTAGGAAGCTTTTGAATGACTGATTCAATTTCTTTACTTGTGATTGGTTTGTTGAGGTCATCTATTTCTTCTTGAGTCAAAGTTGGTTGTTCATGTCTTTCCAGGAACCCATCCATTTCATCTAAATTGTTGTATTTATTAGTGTAAAGTTGTTCCTAGTATCCTGTTATTACCTCCTTTATTTCTGTGAGGTCAGTAGTTTTGTGTCCGCTTCCATTTCTGATCTTAATTATTTGCGTTCTCTCTCTCCTTCTTTTTGTCAATCTTGCTAAGGGCCCATCAATCTTATTGATTTTCTCATAGAACCAACTTCTGGTCTTATTGATTTTCTCTATTGTTTTCATGTTTTCAATTTCATTTATTTCTGCTCTAATCTTTGTTATTTCTTTCCTTTTGCTTGCTTTGGGATTAGTTTGCTGTTCTTTCTCCAGTTCTTCCAAGTGGACAGTTAATTCCTGAATTTTTGCCTTCTCTTCTTTTCTGATATAGGCATTTAGGGCAGTAAATTTCCCTCTTAGCACTGCCTTTGCTGCGTCCCATAAGTTTTGATATGTTGTGTTGTCGTTTTCATTTGCCTCAAGGTATTTACTAATTTCTCTTGCAATTTCTTCTTTGACCCACTCGTTGTTTAAGAGTGTGTTGCTGAGCCTCCACGTATTTGTGAATTTTCTGGCACTCCACCTATTATTGATTTCCAACTTCATTCTTTTATGATCCGAGAAAGTGTTGTGTATGATTTCAATCTTTTTAAATTTGTTAAGACTTGCTTTGTGACCCAGCATATGGTCTATCTTTGAGAATGATCCATGAGCACTTGAGAAAAAGGTGTATCCTGCTGTTGTGGGATGTAATGTCCTATAAATGTCTGTTAAGTCTAGCTCATTTATAGTAATATTCAGATTCTCTATTTCTTTATTGATCCTCTGTCTAGATGTTCTGTCCATTGATGAGAGTGGTGAATTGAAGTCTCCAACTATTATGTATATGTGTCTATTTCCCTTTTCTGTGTTTGCAGTGTATTCCTCACATATTTTGGGGCATTCTGGTTCGGTGCATAAATATTTATGATTGTTATGTCTTCTTGTTTAATTGTTCCTTTTATTAGTAGATAGTGTCCTTCTTTGTCTCTTTTAAGTGTTTTGCATTTGAAGTCTAATTTGTTGGATATTAGTATAGCCACTCCTGCTCTTTTCTGGTTGTTATTTGCATGAAATATCTTTTCCCAACCTTTCACTTTCAACCTATGTTTATCTTTGGGTCTAAGATGTGTTTCCTGTAGACAGCATATAGCAGGATCCTGTTTTTTAATCCATTCTGCCAGTCTATGTCTTTTGATTGGGGATTCAGTCCATTAACATTTAGTGCTATTACTGTTTGGATAATTTTTTCCTCTACCATTTTGTATTTTGTGTTGTATATATCATATCTGACTTTCCTTCTTTGTACACTCTTCTCCATACCTCTCTCTTCTGTCTTTTCGTTTCTGACTCTAGTGCTCCCTTTAGTATTTCTTGCAGAGCTGGTCTCTTGGTCACAAATTCTCTCAGTGACTTTTTGCCTGAGAATGTTTTAATTTCTCCCTCATTTTTGAAGGACAATTTTGCTGGATATAGGAGTCTTGGTTGGCAGTTTTTCTCTTTTAGTAATTTAAATATATCATCCCACTGTCTTCTAGCTTACATGGTTTCTGCTGAGAAATCTACACATAGTCTTATTGGGTTTCCCTTGTATGTGATGGATTGATTTTCTCTTGCTACTCTCAGGATCCTCTCTTTCTCTTTGACCTCTGACATTCTAACTTGTAAGTGTCTTGGAAAACGCCTATTTGGGTCTATTCTCTTTGGGGTGCGCTGCACTTCTTGGATCTGTAATTTTAGGTCTTTCATAAGAGTTGGGAAATTTTCAGTGATAATTTCTTCCATTAGTTTTTCTCCTCCTTTTCCCTTCTCTTCTCCTTCTGGGACACCAACAACACGTATATTTGTGCAGTTCATATTGTCCTTCAGTTCCCTTTTCCCCTGTTCAAATTTTTCCATTCTTTTCCCTATAGTTTCTGTTTCTTTTTGGACTTCAGATGTTCCATCCTCCAAATCACTAATTCTATCTTCTGTCTCTTCAAATCTATCATTGTAGGTATCCATTGTTTTTTCCATCTTTTCTACTTTATCCTTCACTTCCATAGGTTCTGTGATTTGTTTTTTCAGTTTTTCTATTTCTTCTTTTTGTTCAGCCCATGTCCTCTTCATGTCCTCCCTCAATTTATCGATTTCGTTTTTGAAGAGGTTTTCCATTTCTGTTCGTATATTCAGCATTAGTTGTCTCAGCTCCTGTATCTCATTTGAACTATTGGTTTGCTCCTTTGACTGGGCCATAGTTTCAATTTTCTGAGCGTGATCCGTTATCTTCTGCTGCCGTCTGGGCATTTAGTCAGATTTCCCTGGGTGTTGGACCCAACAGGTTGAAAGATTTTTCTGTGAAATCTCTGGGTTCTGTTTTTCTTATCCTGTCCAGTAGGTGGTGCTCGTGGCACACGTTTGTCTGTGGGTCCCACCAGTAAAAAGGTACTGTGGGTCCTTTTACTTTGGAAAACTCTCGCCCTGGGGGAGGTTCGCCAGCTGAAGTGGCTTGGAAGAGTGCCAGCTGGCCCGGGGATCTGAACGCGGGGAGGGTCGTCGGCCGCCGCAGCCCTGGAGAGCGCCCGTCTGAATCTCCTAGTCGGCCCGGGACGCCAAGCGTGGTGGGAGGGTGCCAGCCGCCGCGGCCTGGGAGAGAGCACCGTTCCCAGCCAGACCAGGAAGTCACGTGTCTGCAAGGGACCCCGGTCACCATTCTCCACGGCCTGGGGATCTCCAATCCAATTCTCCCAATTGGTCCGGGGGGCCGTACGTGGGGGGGTCACCAGCCGCCGCGGCTTGAGGTGACCGCCTGTCCACTTCTCCCAGCTGGCCCTTGAAGGAGGAAGGGAGGGACTCTGGCCGCTTGCCGCCCCGGCCTGGGGAAGCCCGCGCCCCTCGGTGATCTCACCGGAGCGGGTTCTCCCAGCCAGTCAGCTGTTCCAGGATGGGGTACGCTGTCTTTTTTATCTCTGTCGTGGCTCCGGGAGCTGTTCTGTATCATTTCTACTCCCCTAGTAGCTGTTCTGGAGGAGGAACTAAGATCCGCGCATCTTACTAAGCCACCATCTTCTCCAGAAGTCCTCTATTAACTCTCCCAAAGTGCTACGATTTGAAAGCCACAAATCAACTTGATTCGTATTTTCGTCCATGAATATTCTGTTTCTTTAAATGAAGTCCATGTTAGATTCCATAGATATCAGTGTTCTGAAAAACTGCCCTGGATCTGAAGCTCAGAGCTGACCTCAGACACCTCAAGGGAATATCTTACCAAGAAGTCTCTAAGTTGGGTGAAGACATGTCATATAGAGCAACTAGATCTTGTCATATAAATAATGACTCCTACAAATCCAGAATGTGGTAGTATATGTGTCTCTCTAAGCAGATCACATCTGGATTTTGATAGGGATACTAAAAGATATCCAGGTAAAATATGAAATTTTGGAGTACTACCAGTGTTACAGAATAGCATGTATGGTGGAAAAATACTTGATAAATCTTAGATAAAATAAATAAAAACCAGAAAAAAAGCAAAACAAAGAAAAGCATTGGTAGTTAAACTGATGGTCGCTGTTATCAGTAAACTTATGCAGGGAGACTAGTTAATCAAGAAAAGACTTCAAATGTTAATGTGCAAATAAAATGATGCAACAATGTCAGTATTTGCCGTTTATGCACTACTCAAAGAAAACTTATGCATTACTATAATAGAGGTAAATTAATACTGTGATGGGAGTGTTTAAAAAGTGATTATTCAGGGCAGGCCACGGAGGCTCAGCAGGCAGAATTCTTGCCTGCCATGATGGAGACCCAGGTTCAATTCCCGGTGTCTGCCCATGCAAAAAAAATTGGAAAAAAAAAAAGTGATTATTTAGATGTGTGAGCTGTATTACCTGAAAAAGGCACAAAAAATATCCTAGTCTACATTGTCTATCATGTGGCTGACATTCTATATCACATCACAGATTCTCTCTTATCTTAACACATCTTATAACATTCATCCTGCTGGGATCTTGAGCACCATACATTTGCTGTATTAATATTAGTGGGCTGACTGTAAGGCCAAATCTGCTTCCAAACATTGTCCCTGGTACCAAGTTGTGTGCAGTGCTTTGAGATATTACTGACAATGTAAATGTTGATTGCTTGGTGTAGACTATCACTGGACATATGAGATCATAAAAATCCAGAAAATGTGATTACCCTAAGAAACGCATGGAAATCTTATTTCTTTTGATTTTCCTTCTAATAGTTCTCTCTGCTTTTTTTGGCATTGGAAGTTTCTGAAATGATTGTCAGATAATGAACTGGGGGTGAGGAAGACACATTGATTTTGTAATATGGCTTATCTTTGGGCACAATATCCATAATACTTACCTGCACGTGCACTGTATTTCAATTACCAGGGAGCAGGTGGGTGGCATCCCCTGCTTTACTAATACATGATAATATAGAATTAAAAGAGAAAAATACTGATCTGTCATGAGTTATTAATTATTTCATAGGTCTTCTTTCCATCCTTTATGCACAAACCTTGACAATCCATAAGAGGAATTAGTTGGATTTTCGAGTGATAAAATAAATGTCATTTTTCATCTATTTGTAGTTCATAAAATAGCTGAAAAGTATGGAGTTTTACATAAGTACCAGCATTTTCTAACCACTTTACATGCATTTTCTGTTTCAGTGCTTAAAATTCTCTATTATTTTGTCAATTTTGGGGGAGTGTGGAGACAATAAAAAGATGTCCAATGTCTGCTTGTTCTAGTTTGCTAACTGCTGGAATGTGATGTACCAGAAACGGAATGGCTTTTAAAAGGGGAATTTATTAAGTTGCAAATTTACAGTTCTAAAGCTGTGAAATTGTCCCAATTAAAATCAAGGCTATAGAAATGTCCAATCTAAGGCATCCAGGGAAAGATACCTTGGTTCAAGAAGGCCAGTGACATTCACGGTTTCTCTCTCAACTAGAAAGGCACATGATGAACATGGTGACATCTGCTAGCTTCCTCTTTTGGCTTCTTGTTTCATGAAGTTCCCTCAGGGGCATTTTCCTTCTTCATTTCCAAAGATCTCTGCCTACATGGGCTCTTGTGGTGCTTGTGGTTTTCCTGTGGCTCTCTCCAAAATGTTTCCTCTTTTAAACGATTTCAGTAAAAATAATCAAGACCCATCTGGAATGGGTGGAGTCACATCTTCACCTAATCAAGGTTCATACCCACAATTGGGTGAGTCATTTCTCTGTGGAGATGACCTAATCAAGTTTCCAATCTATCGCATTGAATAGGCATTAAAAGAAATGGCTGCTCCCACAAGATTGGATCAGAATTAAAACATGGCTTTTCTAGGGTGCATAATCCTTTCAAACTAGCACAGTGGCCTAAAGTCTTGTTAGCATTGAGACTAGAAGTTGAAACAAAACAATCTGTTCCCAGAACCGAGGTGCCCTATCACTTTACTGCCTCCCTCGTTGCTGCTGGAGGTTAGCATTGCCCCTGTTAAGAAGTTGTCTCATGAGTGAAATTAGGCAAGCAATGTCTGAATGACTGACTCTGAAGAATTTTTTAGAGTGGATCCCTAAATCTGGTGAAAGATTGAGCAAAGTGGACTTAAAGCTACTTTTAAAGTTCTAAGTTGTAGTATTTCTACCCCATTCTATAAATACTTTTGAGGACAAAATCACATATGATATTCAATTTAAAAATGAAGATTTCTTATCTTTAGGATAGACAACATTTTATATTGAAAGAAAAGCCCCAACTTGTTTAACCAAGGCTATTATAGCATCATCAGTTATGTTTATATAACATTTAAAACCCTTTAAACACTTGTTTTTATGGACTCTGACTTCTTTTCTCTTCCTTCTCTCCACTTTGTAGAATCTTTGCTTCTCCCTCAACTTTCTCCTAATTACTGTAGTTCCTCTCCCTGTGAGATGCACTTTATCCCTCTATCACATCTGCACTCGCCTGGTTCTTCATACTTATCTTGCACAGTGAATTAAAATTTTTGTTTTAATGTGGTAGGATAGAGTAGAGGGAGGCGTATTGAGGAAAAGCAAAAGCAAGGAAGCATCACTATTTTCAAACCTTAAATCTGCTTTTTATCAACTAACAGCTCTGTGTTAGAGTGAACGGGTAAAGGACTTCATTGGTTTGCATTTCTCCACTACTTACTGCTGACAGCTGGTCATTCATTTTTGCTTACTTCAATACGCTTGAGCAGCAAGACTGAGAATGCCAATAGGGAGTTAAGAGGGAAAGCTCGCTCCAACCACTTCTCCTTGATTTCCCAGAATCCATATATTTTTCCTTTTAATCACTTCTAATATTTTTTAAAATATAATTTATCTGTTAGGTAGAATTTTATGAACTCAGCTGGGAATCTAATCACAATTATTTTTTTAAGTAAATACATTATTAGTTCCAAAACTCTGAACAGCATTTCCAAACTTAACCAGATTAGTTTGCAAGTTGAAGACGATTATAGCTGAGTAGATCTTTATACGTATTTTCCATTGTGACTGTATTTTATCTATGTTGTATAAGCTAGTCCGTCATCTTACATGTAACCTCCTCTGATCCTGAGATTCTGGAAGAAAAACAGAATATGAATTTGAAGGTAAAGAAACAATTACTTGTTCTTGCATCTATCTTCATTATCTAGAACAGTTCTTCTATAGTTATAATAAGTCATGATTTGAAATTTGCTTATGTTTACATCTTCCCTTGCCTATATGCAAAGAATTTTGGAAAGTTATATGGAAAAAAAAGTTACTGTATACACTAGAGAAGGATTATTTGGTGAGACTTCACAAAGAAATAGAAATTCTAGTTGGACGTGAGGAGGCGTCCACCCCCTAACCCCATGAAAACCGTAACTACAAGGGCACTGCTCTCACATCAAGAAAGAATCTAGTCATTTGGTTGGGGAAATTTCCAAATACTAATACATTTGGCAAGAAATAGGAACAGGACACAACCAATGGTTTGTTCTCAAGTATTCCCAGTGAATAGTGAATTATTTCACTGAATCAAACTTTTCTCTCCAAGCCACGATCCTCAGAGAAATAACCCAGCTAAAAAATTCCAAAGTAGAAGTGTTTACCAAGACATATATGCTATTTAAGCTATGGAGAAATACCTTCTAGCCTCCGTCCCTATTTGACAGATAAGGAAACTGATGCCCCAAGTCATTAATTAATTCGCCTATGTTTTCATTGCTAATTATCACGAATCTGAAAAAGCCTGAAAGTAAAGAGTGATATATTTGATTATGTAAAAAATTAAAACTTCTGCAGCACCCAAATGCAAAATCATAATACAAGTCAACTGATAAATGGCAAACAACATTTATATGACAACATAAAGAAAAAGAGTATTTTACTTACTACTGACAAAAATGGTTTAAATAAATCCTGTAGAAATGGAGCAAAGGGCATGGACAGATAGAAAAAGAAATGACCCATTAATCCTGGAAAGCTACTGGTTTGTTATTTAATGTATGCAAATTAAAATTAAAAAAAAGACATATCTCTGTTCATCTGTCAAATGAAAAAGGTTTAAAATTTGAATAGCATCCAATATTAAAAGGGTTGGAGGGAAGCACTGTCAGTGGTTTGCTGGAGCCGGCTCTTACCCATTATGAGCACATCATGTTCATTCCACCCAGCTCTGATTTCAGTGAAATCAGGTTGGTAGCTTGAAATTGACAACAGTGGGAATATATGAAACATGAATTGTCAATTCTTATGAATAATGGTGATCTTTTGTTTTGTTTTGTTTCTAATGCAGAGAACCAGTTGTTAAACATTTACCAGCACGCTACTGTGCATACTCACACTCTAAAATGAATATTTAATTAATGCATCTTTCTCAGACAGAGCTACTTGTCAATCTATAACTAAATTTTTAATGTGTACACATGGACTCAGTCATTTTGTTTTTATCAAATTATCCTTCACATCTATTTGTACAGGTGTGTAAATATTTGTGAACAAAGATATTCATTTTCGTAAAAGGCAAAAACAAATGGAAACAACCTGAAAGTCCAATGATAAGAAACTCACACAAAAATTATGGACCTATGCTTCGTTTTTGTTCAGTTTCTTGAACTTGATAACTGCACAGAATATAGTTGCATAAATAAATATTCTTGTTCTTAGGAAATATACATGGAAGTATTGAATGTTAAATGAGCGCAATAGATGCAACATGTTTTCAATTGTCAAGAGAAAAATATATATATACACACACATATCATATATAAGATAGATAGAATAAATATAAATTGATTATAGAAAATGGAAAGAAAAATGATTTAACAATGTGTTAAAATGCTAAAAGTAAATCTGGGCATCTGTGTAGGGAGTATATTGGAGTTCTCTGTATTATCTTGTATCGTTTTTACAAATTTGCAGTTAGTTCAAAATTACTTCTAGAATAAAAAGGTAAAAACATACGAGCATTAGATAAAGGGAAAATTTTGCAGTTTACCAGTTACTTAAAAGTATATGAAAGTTCCACATACAATGAAATGCAAACCTATCACAAATGCTCTGAAATGGAAAAAAAAAATCAAATTACTAAACAGTAGGCATAGTTTGATTTTTTTTTTTTCGGTTAAAAGAATTGGACAAGCAGGAAAAACAAGATATCTATATGGGTTCAAAAAATCTATTAACAATATTTTCCTGCAGAGAGACTACATATCAGAAAATATATATGTATATGTCTGATATATATATATATATCGGGAGAGGAGAGGATATATATCTATCTCTATTTCTATCTTCTTCCTTCCTTCCATCCTCTCTTCCTTCCATCTTTCCATCCTCCCTCCCTTTTTCCCTCTTTCTCTCTTTCTTCTCATGTAACACACATATATATATGTCCTCCCCTGACATGTAGCCATGTATGTATGCATGTGAGTCTATAAATTTTATTACATCTTTGCACCCTGTTTTTAATTTCATCAAGTATTATTTTTTAAAAGAAAAAAATGTTTTAAAAGAAGATTGTGGATTAAGTAAGATGATGTCTTAGACTTTGAGGAAAGTGTTGTAGTTGAGCCTGTTTGCTTTCTTATGATGGCCCATTAAGGGCCACAGTGTGCGGCCACATTCTCACAAGAGAGAGTTCTACCCTCAGAACAGGAGACATTGTTATCACTCTCAGTCCATCTAAGGAAAGACTTACGAGGCACTCAGAAATCCCAGAAGACTTGTCTCAGACCGGGAGCAGGAGAAAATGCACTTTCTCTCCTAACAGAGACTAAGCGTTGGTGCAGGTGGGGGCTTATTGGACTCGTCATGGGTACCACATAGCCTGGGGCTCAGACAAAAGTTGTCTTCAATCGAACCTGAAAGGTGAACCAGAACTTACGAGAACAGACACGGCGGGATGCTCATTTTAAGCATTTATATAAAAGCTATCACAAGTGATTCTCTTTTTCATCTTTCTTTGTATCAACACTTTAGTCACTTGCAAGTGACTAAAACCTAATTTAATTATCTTGAGGAAAATAAGGACTAAATTTATATACTTATCTGGAAAGTCCTAGGGACAGAGCTGATAGATACTTCATTATGAATGCTGTTGATCTCTAAGTTATAAGATGCTGGTCATTTGTGTGAGTGTTTACTTCTTCCGGGATACATTACCTTTTTATTATAAGAGGTGAAATTCACATAAGATACAATGAACCATTCTAAAGTGTAGAATTCAGTGGTACTTATTTACAATGTTACATAACCCACACCTCTCTCTAGTTTCAAAACTTTTTCATGGTCGCAGAACACCCAACACCATTTTAGTAATCACCCCTCATGCCCGTCCCCTCCTAATTCCTGGCAACCACTAATACGCTTTTTGTTTCTAAAGATTTGTCAATGTTTGGTCATTTTATTTCCTTCTTGGGAAGTATGCAGTTTTTAATTGAACACATATTGCTTTTATAAAGCATTCAACATAATAAAATTGTCATACAAATGAGACCTCAATGTTCAATTATTAAAACACACTTGTTTAAAAATATCCAATTTTGGCAAGAGTATATTAACCTTTCACATCTATGCTTTGCTAATGATAATATAAATAAGAATAATCTTTTGGAAAACAACTTGGCAACATGCAGTAAGTGCAAAAGTTTTTACTGGTTGAATGGAAACTTCTATTTCAAGGATTTTGGCCTAAGAAACAGTGTGAAAAGGGAGGAAACTTATGGCAAAAGATGGCTTCTCACCGCATTCTGTACCTTAATGAAACACTGAACATGATTTAACTGTGCAGGGGAGGAATGGTAGGCAAAATACAGCATGCACAAATAATGGAACAAAATGCAACAATTTTATTTCCTTAGACTACTAAGTTTTGGGGTGGTTTTTTAGACAGCAATAGATAATTGAAGCAGGGGCTCTATTACTAATAACAGAGGTAACAACATAAATACAGACCATCATAGGTTAACTGAGACAAATGTCTGCTATAATATAATGACTGTATTCTCTGCTACTGGGGATTTTGCTTCATTTACTTATTTTGTCAAGTATATCATCATGTTTCTTTGGTTGCTTTTGCAATCATATTATGAATCATATTACAAAACAAAATTGTGTGTGACCAAATTTTTAGTTTGAGTTATGGTCACTTTGCATGAAAACAAATAATCAAAATTTGGTATTTTCATTTTTGGGATTTTTCATACCAGTGAGGCGTAGGTGTGGAGATGTTCCCTTGGCGTTCATCAACATACGGATATCTTTCAAATCATTTAAAGGGATATTTTGTCATCTGATCGGTCAATTAAATATTTGCAAATTGTAGACTGAAAGCGTCTCATAACCTTGAGCAACATTGTAGGTGTCTCAGTTTGTTCTGTATTATGATCTTTTTAGTCTTACCATTGTTTACATTTCTTGGAGCATTTGTATCTGGACTGCGTATATGTATCTATGCATTTTGGGGGTAGTGGGAAATAGAAAAGGTAGAATCTGTTCATTTGTGTTGACAAATTATTTGCTGAGACTTCTACAATTATATCTGACTGGTGATATATATACAGATTTAAGCTGGAAAAACATGTTAATGTTCTCTTTCCAAAGAGTGTAAAACTAGACAGAGGCAGGCAGTGTGCATACGGCTGAGGTTACTAAACTATGAACCAATGAAGCCAACAGTTCCTTGGCAGAACTGTTGTCAGCACATTCAATCAGTTAACACTGTGGCCATTGGGCTTTCCTTGAAAAGAGCTGGCCATAGTTACTGAATCCACTTGGGATATGTGTGCTATTTACATTTCTCTGAGTCCTACTTTACTATCCTCCCTCTGATTAAGCATAATTGGTCCTACTTTTGGACAACTGAGTAACAGCTGGAAAATTCTCTAGTGTGTATTACAGATTGCAGCAAGCCAGAGAAGTCAATTTTCCCCTACAACAATTAAGAATACAACTTCATGTTTGAGAAAACAAAAAAAAATCCTAGTCTAACATGTTATTTAAATAATTCAGCATATTAATAGAGAGCTAAAAGCTTTGTCAACCTATTTTTATGCCAATATACAAAGATAAATATATCATCTCATTTTCAAAAGATTCAGATCAGACATTGTGAAAGAGAAAAAGTAGAATTGTGTGTGTGTGTGAGTGCGTGTTTGCATATATTTATTTAAAATGCCTACATGTGTTCATAATTTAGGAATAGTCTCATCAGGTCCATTACAGAAAGATAAATTAATTTTTTTCTAAAAAATAATAAAAATTCATAATGTATTCTAAAATTCCAAAATTTTTGTAATATGTAAGATTACCATAGGTATTATAATATCTTTATGAAAAAAATCATCCTATTTGAAATAGCTTTCTTGGCCTATATTTCCTAGTGTTTTGTATCCCTTTTAATGCTTACTTCTTGTTACTGCAGAGATTTATCTTACAATTTTATAACTTTTTTCAACTTTTAATTAATGTTGCTTCTGGAGGATTTTTAGGCAAGGAGAGGTTTTAATAATAAAGAAAGAGTAAATGTTAGTGGGATGAAATGTGCCAATAAAAGAAACCATTTATCTCAGCTTCACGGTGCAGAGTAAGGGCTGACTAAAACACACTATAAAGGATTACCAAGAAATATTAATATTTTAGTCAGTCTTTGGGTTGTTTTGCAGAAAATATAGATGGCCAAAAAAAAAAGGTCCCTTCATTTTGTACGTGTATATGGGAGGCACAATTAGATTCTGTTAAACAAGATAATAATGACAGCATATTTTCTAACTTACCTTACAGTGTAAAAGAGCTCATTTATCCTCTTGAAGGGCCAAACTGCTGAAAGAAGCAAAGGCTCACAGAGTTTGGCATTATATAGCTAATTCAAAGCACAGGATTTTGGACCCTAAAATTCAAATTGTTTCTCCCTTTCACAACTGCTTCAACTTCTATTTTTTGGTAAATTCCCGAGTGAGATGTAAGTGCCTCCCTTTGGCACAAGCTGTTTTTCATTCTTAATTTTACCTGTTTATCAATGTATTCACCTTTCTGTAAAAAGAGATATGGAATTGACAGCTGCATTTATTGCTATGCTGTCTGGAAATTGCCTAGTGCATCGTGAAGGGTCCCCATCTATTAGCACACCATTTACACTGCAGCATGCCCTTTCTGAGCCAAGAAGGGATTTCAGCATAATTGATCTTCCCATTTGCTGGAAATGTTAGGTAGTTTGGCTTTTTTTTTTTTTTTTGAGAAGCACCTTCGCTAGAACCTGAGTCCAAGGAAAGCTTGTCACCCACTGAATCAGTGTAAGGATCTCAGGAGTTCCTGAAGGTGCCATGACAAGTACTCCCACAGACCACCCGTGCACGGCTTTGTGGGTCAGACAGGATAAAAGGACAAGGCAGGAGAGCTACCTGCTATATTTAAGGAAGAATAAAAACAATGAGCAAAAAAAGTTCTTAGATACCATTATCACAGTTGGGACTAAATAATGTTTGACAATCATGGCTTGAATTGTGACTAGCCTCTTGTTTTTTTTTTAATATTTGTATTCAAGAAAACAAACAGTGCACTTATTAGCCTCTTATTAAGAGCTTCTTTTTCCCTTGAAGGATCAAGTGGCAAGAGCACAAGAAATTACTATACCTACAGTACATGAAACATTATAGACAGTTGAGTTATTTTGACTTTTAATTCACAGAGGAATGAAATTCCATCAGATATCTAATGAGTTGTGCCCATTCAAATAATTGGGACTTGAATAACGTTTAACTCAGATTTCTTAACTTTACAATTTCAGAGAATTCTGCTTTGAATATGTGATTTTTTTTGTAAAATAAAGCTTTGAGTAATTAGCTTTCTTTATAATAACATGCAATATCAAAGTTATTTCACAGGTAAGTAACAAGTAGAATGTATTTTAAAATCTTTTTTATATTCACAGTGGTCAACAAAAGGTCTGGTGAACAAATGGGCAATGTAAAAATTTATATTAAATTAATGAAAAAAAAGAAGGAAAGTCCTTTATTGAGCAAATATTTATTGAATATCAACTCCATGCCAGAGTCTCTTCTAAGTATTTTGAATATATTAGGAAACTAAACTGGCAAAGATTCAATGTCATACTTATTGTCAAAACTGTCCACTGAGTGATGTTTTGAGTTTTAACTTGGTGGTCTTATGGAAAATTTATTTATTTTGTAACCTGCAGGAATGGGATATTCACTACCTGAGCCACTATATAATATGGTGCAAATATGACTTTTAAATGAAAATGAAGATGAATGTTAAAGGAATTCTTGTCATATCAGTAAGGCTAAATAATTAGTAGTCATTGAATACATGACTGAACTTCACTATTACAGGATGTATTAAACTCCAATAATAGGTTAGGTGTGATTTAGAATAAAAATAAGAAATATTACATGACTTCCCATAAAAGAAAAATTTAATATACTTATGAATTCTAAGGTTACATTATTTTCTTCAAAGTGTTGTCAATTTCCACTTTGTTTTATACTTATGTGCACATTAATTTGAAAGTATTTTAGTTCCAATTAGATTTTATGTCTAGATGAAGAGTAAAACCTCATAAAAAATAAAGTGCTCTAATCAATGAATAATATTATATAAAAAAATTCAGATTTTCAAAAAACAATGTGTTCATATCAAAATAAAGTATTACTCATCAAAACTATTGGATTCAACTTCAATATAATAAAATATTGATATTACTTATTATAAATATGAGATTATATGAATCACTTTATTCATACTCAGACTAGGATTTTTCAGTCTAAGATGTAGATAATTATAAAGCTCATTAGTAAATCACAATTTAAAAATTCTAAGTAAATACCATTGTTCTAGTTTGCTAGCTGCTGGAATGCAATATACCAGAAACGGAATGGCTTTTAAAAATGGAGAATTTAATGAGTTGCTAGTATACAGTTCTAAGGCCGAGAAAATGTCCCAATTAAAACAAGTCTATAGAAATGTCCAATCAAAGGCATCCAGGGAAAGATATCTTGGTTCAAGAAGGCCTATGAAGTTCAGGGTTTCTCTCTCAAATGAGACAGCACATGGCGAACACAGTCAGGGCTTCTCTCTCAGCTGGAAGGGCACGTGGCGAACACAGCGTCATCTGCTAGCTTTCTCTCCTGGCTTCCTGTTTCATGAAGCTCCCAGGGAGGCATTTTCCTTCTTCATCTCCAAAGGTCTCTGGCTGGTAGACTCTCTGCTTCATAGTGTGGCTCTCTCTGAATCTCTCATTCTCCAAAATATTTCCTCTTTTATAGGACTCCAATAAACCAGTCATGACCCACTCAAATGGGTGGAGACATTTCATCCCCTAATCCAGTTTAACAACCACTCTTGACTAAATCACATCAACCAGGGAGATGATCTCATTACAGTTTCAAACATACAGTATTGAATAGAGATTATTCTACCTTTATGAAATGGGATTTATATTAAAACATGGCTTTTCTTAGGGGGCATGCTTCCTTTCAAACCAGCACAACCATGGAATTATCTTTGGACACAATTTGAATGGTAAATGAATAAAATGTAGTTTAGCACAAGTTTTAAATATGTGATAGTATTTTTAAACTCTTTTGTTTCCTTGTCATCAAATAGAACTTCTAAAATTGTCATTTCACCATAGTTCTATTCTACTTGAAGTACATAATTAAAACCATGAGTTATTTGCTCAGACAAGCTGGTTTTGTACCATAACTACAGCTTTTATAAGTTTGGTGCCCATAGGCCAATAATTACTCTTGCTTCACCTCGTTTTTTTTTTCATTTGTACAATACAGGGCACATAACACTTAACTTATAGTTTTCTACTGGAATCACACATGCAACATTCTTTATACTTTCTGAAAATTTCAATAAATGCCTTAAGCAGAAGCAAAGCCCATAGGAATTATTTAAAAACCAGTCCATATACATGAAAAGCTTAGTCTACTTAATTTTTGAAACATAATGATTCCTACCCATTCTCCAATGTCTGTCACCAAAAGTAAATATTAAAAATGCAAGCGAGTAAAGTTCTTTCTCTTGCAACATACATGAAAGGAATTACTTGGCAGTAATTAATTTCTTTTTTTATTCACATTCCTTGCTAAGATAGTTTTTAACAAACTGTTTAGGCAAACACCAATGAATTATTCTACCAATTTTTTTCAGCTCTTAAATATATCTAAAATGGGATTGATTTCATAATGTTTTCCTGAAATGGACATACTTTGGTCATAATTTTCATCTCTTCTTTAATCTCATTAAAAACAAAAATTTCAGAGATTTAAGATATTATGGTTAAATTTTGTACCCCCCAAAACACAAGTTCTTAACTGCATTCTTGTGGGTGCAAACCATTATACATAGAACCTATTGAAGATGTTATTTTTAGTTAAGGTGTGGCTCAGCTGAATGAGAGAGAATCTTACTTGGATTTATGAAGTCCTTTATAAAAAACAGGATAAATTTAGGCATAGAGAAAGCCACAGGGAGGAGCTGGAAGCTGAAGATAGAAGTCAACAGAATCCAAAAGAGAACACTGCTAAGAACTGGAAAAGCCAAGGAATCCAAGGATTGAGGACCAGTCAGAATGCTTCAGAGCCTTAGAGAAAGCAAACCTTCTATCCTCTCACACCAAGAGCCAATAAATTCCTCTGGGTAAAGCCAAAAATATTTTGTGGTTTTTGTGATTGCAGCCTAGCAAAACTAAAACAAATATTAATGTCACATTACATACATACACATTTATAAATATTAAATGTTTAGTAAAGATGCTCCAAAATTATAACCCCAACAGTAAACTCATTCATTCTTTTTAAATTCACAGTAACTGTTTCAACAGATATTTGTTCAATCATTATGTGCCTTACCTTTTTCTACATTTATTACTTTCTTTTAAGTATCATATTAGAAGTAAGGTGATAGAAACAACTTGGTTTTGATGGAGAAAGGGAGGTTCAAAATGATTATCCAAATGTTGTGACATGATTTTTGTGGGAAATAACTGGACCTTTCCAAAGATGATTATTTTTTGGTAGCAGACATTCAAACTGTTTTCAACAAATAAATAAATCAAAGAATAAGTACTGACAAAGAGACCATTTATACTATTACACAGTTATGATGGGGTATGGCATACAAAATACTCATTAACGAATTTGTTATCATAAAAGCAAATTCATTTAATTTATGTGTATACATGTGAATTATAAATGCATATATAATTTATACATAATAAAGAATAAATGTATATTTATGTAGAAAAATAAAGAGAATATTTACATGACTGAAAAAATTCTACTGTCATATTAGTCTTATGGTTAAGCAAAAAAGTTAATTTATCTATTTATGAATGTCTATGAATGAAAATTCCAATATCCTAATTTAATATTGTATTTTTATTAAGAACTATTCATCCAAATATGTAATCCTTTATTCATATCTAAATATTCTTTTATAGTAAAAGTGCACTTTTAATTCTTTAGTTAATTTTCATGATTGGAAAGCTTTTTATTTTTATATCAATGCAACATATTGCAAGTAGTGAGACAGTATTGTGAGCTAGGCATTTTTATCAAGTTATCGGCCTTAAAATCACTGATCTTAATTAATATATCCTTATAAATAATGCAAATTTCCATAAAAAAATCATAGATATAGCCAGGATGTCTGAAATGCTAAATTATACAAGTAATTGTTCATTAAACTTATATTATAAATCTTAAATGAGTATAGCATATATTATGCAAATAATATGACTAACTATAACACATATGTACTTTATGTTTCTATGACCTTTAATGATATAACAGAAAATATAATGTAATTATATATTGTATATATAATTTGTACACTCATTAATTATATATTATGTTCTTTTGTTATATAAACAGTTCTACTGATAATTTATATAAACAGCTCTCAGTATAAATGATATGGGAGACATAATTCAACCCCAAAAAAGGCACCAAACAACTCAGTATCCAAGATAAATAGAATTTTAATGTATTATCTTTTATTTCTCATTGAGATATTATTCAAAATACGAAACTCTTCACAAATTTACAGCATTCTTCCGCAGGAGCCATGTTGATCTTCCCTGCGTCATTCCAAAATCAATATATGTACTGCCCAAGTGAGCACTTAATGTAACATCTTTTTTCAAAATGCAACTTTATTGATATTTATTCACACTATACAAACCAATCCAAAGTATACAATCAGTGGCTAACAGAATCATCACGTAGTTGTGCACACATCACCGTAATCAATTTTAGAACATTTTCATTACTTCAGAAAAGAAATAAAAAGAAAAAAAAGAAACCTAAACCCTCCCTACCCCCATACCTCCTATTGTTGACACATATATTGGTGTGCTTACATTTGTTACTGTTGATGAAAGAACATTAAAATATGTGTTAATGTCCATAATTTGCAATAGGTACATTTTTCCCCATTTACCCCTCAATTATTGATTCTGTGTGATCATGTCATACATTTATTCTCATTCATGAGAGAACTTTCTTATATATTTACAGACGTTGTCCACCACAAGATTCACTGTCTTATACATTCCCATGTTTTAACCTCCAGTTTTCCTTCTGATGACATACATGGGTTTAAATGCCCCCTTTCCACTACAATTACACACCATTAAGTACTGTTAATTATTCTCACAATAATGGACCCCCGTCATCTGAAACCATTTTCAAACATTTATGTTCAACCTCATTAAAAATTCTGCACATGTTAAGCATCTGCTCCCCATTCTGTAGCCTCATTCTATAACCTGGTAACCAATATTCTTTATTTTATATCTATGAGTTTTCATCTTATAAAGTTCTCATCTTTACTTTATATCAGTAAAATCATACAATAACTGTACTTTTGTGTCTGACTTTTTTCAATTGACATGGCCTCAAGGTTCGTCCATGTTCTTGTATGCATCAGAACTCCATTTCTTCTTAGTGTTGAATGACATACCTTGGTATGTATTCACCACATTTTGTAATCCTTTCATCTGTTGATGGTCACTTGAGTTGTTCCCTTCTTGTGGCAATTGTAATTGTAAATAATGTCATCATGAACATCAGTGTGCAAATGTCTACTCACATCCCTGTTTTCAGATCTACTGGGTGTATCCCAAGTAACAGGATTGCTGGGTGTAACGCAACTCTATACTTAGCTTTTCCTGAGGAACCACTGAACTGTCCTCCACAGCAGCTATACCATTTACATTCTCCCAAACACTGAGTAAGTATTCCAACTTCTCCACATCCTCTCCAACATTTGTAGGCTGCTATTTGTTTAATAGCAGCACATTGTAGGTAATTGTGAGATGCTTTCTCATTGTAGAAACCATCTAAACCATCTAAAATTTGCATTTCATTTACAATTTGCATCTTGTTTGCATTTCCCTAATAACTAATGAAGCTAAACATCTTTTTCATGTTCTTCTTAATCATCTGTATTTCCTCTTTGGAAAAAATGTCTAGTCATGTCTTTTATTAACTTTTAAAATGGATTGTTTGTCTTTTAATCATTAAGTTGTAGGATCACATTATATATTCTTGATATCAAACCCTTAACAAATATGTGGTTTCCAAATATTTTTCCCCATTGAGTCAGTTGCTTTTTCACCCATTTGACAAAGTCCTTTACACCACTGAAGTATTCAATTTTAAGGAGTTTCCATTTACCTATTTTTTTTTTCCTTTCACTGCTTGTGCTTTGGAAGAAAAGTATAAAAAACTACCATCTATCACTAGATCCTGAAGATGTTTCCCTATATTTTTTTCTAGGAGTTTTATAGTATTGGTTCTTATATTTAGGTCTTTGATCAATTTTTAGTTAAATTTTGTATTGAGTTAGAGATAGGGGTCCACTTGCATCATTTGATTTGAATATCCCAACACCTTTTATTGAAGACCCCATTCTGTCTCAGCTGAGTGGACTTGGGATCCTTATCAAAAATTAATTGACCTTGGGGATGTGAAGGTAGATCATTTGTCAAATTCTTACCTGCCATGTGGGAGACCCAGATTTGATTCTTGGTCCATGTACTTCCTCAAACAAACAAAAACAAAACAAACAAAACTTCAACAAATGGTGCTGCAATAATGGGATACTCACATAGAAAAAGAATGAACTGTGAACCCTGCCATATAGCATACAAAATTAAATTAAATTAAAATTTAAAAAAAATCAATTGACCATATTAGGGGTCATTTTCTGAATTCTCAATTTGCTCCCAGTGATTAATACATCTATCTTTATACCAGTACCACGCTGTTTTGACCGCTGTGGTTTTATAATATAATTTAAAAGTCAGGAAGTGAGAACACACACTTCATTCTTCTTTTTCAAGATGATTTTAGGTATTTGAGGTTCTTTACCTTTCCAAAGAAATTGAAAATTAGCTTTCACATTTCTGCAAAGTAGGCTGTTGGACTTGCATTGGTATTGCATTGATCTATAGATCAGTTTACATAGAATTAACACTTTAATGACATTTAACCTGTTAATCCATGAACATGGTTTGTTTCCATCTAGTTAGATCTACTATGATTTCTTTTAGCAATGTTTCATAGTCTTCTGTGTACAAATCCTTTACATCCTTGGTTAAGTTTAGTCCTAGATATTGGATCATTTTAGTTGCTATTGAAAATGGAATTTTTTCTTGATGACCTCTTCACATGGCTCATTACAACTGCAAAGAAGCACCACTGATTTTTACATGTTGCTCTTGTATCCCTCTGCTTGTTGAACTTGTTTATTCAGGTAGTTCTGTTGTGTGTTTTTTTCAGGATTTTCTAAATATAGGATCATGTCATCTGCAAATAGTGACAGCTTTACTTCTTCTTTTCTAATTTGAATGCCTCATTTCTTTTCCTTGCTTAATTGCTCTAGTTAGAACATCTAGCACAATGTTGAATAGCTGTGTTAGTGGGCATCCTTATCTTCTTCCTAATATTAAAGGGAAAGCTTTCAGTCCCTCACCATTGAGTATGATGTTAGCAGTGTTTCATACATGGTCTTTATCATGTTGAGGAAGTTTCATTCTGTTCTTATCTTATGAAGTGTTTTTATCATGAAAGCATGCTGAATTTTGTCAAATGCCTTTTCTTCATCAGTCAAGATGATTATGTGGTCTTTATCTTTGCTTTGTTAATGTACTGTATTCATTAATTGATTTTCTTGCATTGAACCACTCTTGCATACCAGGAATAAAACCCACTTAAAATGGTATATAATTTTTTTACATGTGGTGTTGATTTGATTTGCAAGTATTTTGTTGAGAATTTTTACATCCATGTTCATTAAAGAGATTGATCTGAAGTTTTCTTACAGTATCTTTATCTGGCTTTTGTACTAAGGTGATGTTGGCATCATAGAAGAAGGTAAGTAGTGTTCCTTCTTCAAATTTTTAGAAGAATTTGAGCAGAAATGGCATTAATTCTTCTTAGAATGCTTGATAATGTTCACTTATGAAGCCATCTGATCCAAGGCATTTTGTTGTTCATAAATTTTTGATGACAGATTCAATATCTTTGCGTTTGGTTTGTTGAGGTCTTCTATTTCTTCTGAGTCAGTGTAGGTTGTTTGTGTATTTCTAGGAAAGTGTTCTTTTCATTTAAGTTGTCTAGTTTGTTGGCGAAAGTTGTTCATAGTAACATCTTATGATCTTTTTTATTTGTTCAGTGTCCGTGGTAATGCTCACCCTCTCATTTCTGATTTTATTTATTTACATCTTCTCTCTTTTTTCTTCATCAGTCTACCTGAGAATTTGTCAATTTTATTGATCTCAAAGAAGGAACTTTTGCTTTTATTGATTCTCTCTAATTTTTTAATTCTTCGTTTCATAATTTCTTCTCTAACCTTTGTTATTTCTTTCCTTCTGCTTCCTTTATGATTAGTTTGCTGCTATTTTTCCAGTTTCTCTGTTCCATTAAGGTATTAGTTTTAGCTCTTTCTTCCTTCTTAATGTGGGAATTTAGCACTTTAAATTTATTTCTGAGCACTACCTTTGCTGCATCCTATAGGTTTAGATACATTGTTTTCCCATTTTAATGCATCTCAAGATATTTACTGATTTATCTTGCAATTTCTTCTTTGATCTACTGATTGTTTAGGATTTTGTTGTTGTTTAAATTTCATATATTTCTGTGTTTTCTGGTTCTCTGTTTGTAATTGATTTCCAACTTCATTTTATTATGGTCAGAAAAAGTGCTTTGTATAATTTCAATATTTTATATTTACCAAGACCTGTTTTGTGACCCAGTTTATGGTCTATACTGGAGAATTTTCCATGAATATTTGAGAAGAATGTATATCCTGCTGTTTTGGTGTGCAATGTTCTATATATGTCTGTGAGGTCTAGCCCATTTATCATATTATTTAAGTTCTGTTTCTTTATTGATATTTTTCCATTCTTTCACTTTCAATCTATTTGAATCTTTGGGTATGAAATGAGTCTCTTATAAATAGCATGCAGATGGATCATTCAATTTTATCCATCTGCCAGTATGTGTATTTTGACTGGGGAATTAAAAGTTATAATTTTAAAGTTATAATTAGAAGTTATAACTATAAAGTTAGTATTTATTACAACCATCTCATCTTTGTCAGATTTCTTTTTTTTTCTCCATTCATCCTTTTAGTTACCTTACTAACTCTTCAGGTCTGTAGGTTAGGTTCTGTTTCTTTATTGATCCTCTCTTTAAGTGTTCTATCTATTGGAGAGAGTGGTGTGTTGAAATATTCCATCATTACTGTAGAGTCATCTATTATGTCCTTCAGAAAATGGGAAATTTTCAGCCATTAATTTCTTTAAATATACTTTCTGGCACTTTTCCCTTCATTTCTCCTTCTGGGATACTTATGATGTATATGTTTGTGCTTTGTATTGTCAATCATTCCCTGAGACTCTGTTGAAATTTTTCCATTTTCTCTCTATCAGTTCTCTTGTCTGTTTCAATTTGGTTGCTTTGTCTTCTAGCTTGCTGATCCTTTCCTCTGTAGTGTTTCTCTAGTGTATTTTCAACTTCATCTGAAGGGTTTTATTTCCATAATGTCTGTTATTTTTCTGTATTTTTTCTAATTTTTCTTTATGCTCTTCTACTATCTTTTTAATGTCCTTTATTTCCTGTATGTATTTTCCTTCACCTTTTTGAGTTGATTTGGGAAATTTGTTTGAACATCTTTGATTAGTTGTTCCAGATTCTGTGTCTGTTTCAACTTTGTAATTGTTTCTTTGACTGGGCCATTATTTCTTGTGATTTAGAGTGCATTGTTATTTTTTGCTGATATCTGGTAATCTGATTATCTTGATGGATCTATTCTGAAGTTGGCTCCTCTCTCTTATCTAAGATTTAGTTGTTGCCTGGGTTAGTATTAAGGCATCACTTTGACAGGTGAGTTGTCAGTTTTACTCAATCAAAACAGGGCTGGGGTGTAGATCCATGCATGGGGTATAGACCAGCTCTGATGAGCCTAGAATAGGTTCTGGAGAGGCTCTGAAAAAAACTGCTATCTTCACCTGCACTTCCCAGTCTTTCTGGTAGACGACATTTTTGGTTACTTATTCATCCTCAGAAGCTGTTTGCCTCCTGGAGCCCCACAGTGTCTGACTGGGTAGGATTGAAACTATAGTGTTCCCTTGTTCCCATTTCACCAGCCAAAACCTGGCTCAGTGTGGGAATGTGTCCCCCACTATACTTGAGGCAAAGGACTCCCATACCTGTGCCAGTCTGCAGCCATCTGCCAGGCAAAGATCAGGCTTCCATGTTTGTTTTCCTCAAGGATGGAGGATGACAGAATTTACAGTGTCTGTTCATTTTTTCTCCTACTCTTTGATCCTCACTGTCCTGTGCCTTTAAATACACATCCCTGTCTCCAGAGTCCCCAAACAGCTAATTTGGACAATGTCTGCCTGGCTACATGCTACTTGAGGAAAGTTTCAGAAGTTCCCTCACTAATTCTCTATTTGGAAGCTCTTCCTTCCCACCCTTCTACATTTTGCCCCCCTCAGCAACTTGGGTCCTTGTGGGCTTGGGTCTCTGTATCTAGATATAAATGGAATAGCTCTCCAGTCTTTACATTCCTGAAAAAGTGAGATTTGTCCTTTTTTCACTGAATATCTGAGGAGAGGTTTTCAGTAGTTTTTTTTTATGTTGTGCTGATGATGTCACCTGCTGTTCTTTGTTTTCTAATGTCAGTGTGAGTTATCTTAAACTCTAAACAACAATATTATATTTATATTGTTTCTAATTCTACATTCTAAATTAAAACTTTAATATTCCATTTTAAAGTTTATATCATTTTATCTCTATACCTTAACATACAGACCAGAAACCAATTTTATGAGAATTTCTACAATCACCTCATGCACCACTATGAGCTGAAATCAACCTGCTCATGTTCTTATGACTTTTGATACCAAACTATTTCAAAACAAACTCAACAAAGAATAGTAATAGGGATTTATGTTGGAATTACCAAAAGCCTAATCATGGAATCATTGTCACAGTCCAAGCTTTCCTTACAACATTAAGGAGACTGGATCCTGCTGCCTCCTCTTTATAGACTGTGATGCTTTGATGGATTTCAGCAATTTATTTGGTAAAGGTAAACAATACTAAGTAATAATGACAGTACATATACTTTCTTTCTTTTTATTTTTGTCTTTTGGGAATCCAGGTAATGAATCATGTTGCAGCTCAGAGTCTTGAATTTATGTATTGTGCTTACAACTCTGATGAATGCATATTTTTATCTGAAATTGTCTGAGTTCACACTAAAAATATAATTGGTGAAAGCATCTGTCTAGAATGTGTATTTTTATGTTTTTCTTTGCTAAAGATGGTAGCATTAGAGCACATGAGATTAGAAAACCAAAAATTACCCTAGATACGGTACCTATATTAAGAAGCATTATAAAGATGAATCCAGGTATATTTGAAATAATCGAACATCTAAGGAAGATTTTAATATAGAAATGTATTAAATGTTTTTAAAGTATTACTATTATGAATAAATTTCATTTAGTAGGTGAAAGGAGTTATATAATAATCTTAAAAGGCTTTTAAATAATATGCAATTAAAATTAATGGTGATTCCAAATAAGAAAAAAAAATGACATGTAGGATTTGAAAGCATAATTCTTTCATCCAAAAGGGCATGCTCTTTCAGAATTAAAATCAACTTAATATTCAGTTATAAATCATTGGATTATTGTAATTAAACATAAATAGTAGACCACTATACCCTCAATATCTGCTGTTATTTTACACATCTTTGAAAGTTTTATTCAATTCAATTAGATGTGAAAACAATGCACGGTTGAAATATTGAAAAAAGAGAGAAAATAATCACAATTTACATACATTACAATTATCTACTTGGAAAACTCAAAGACAGCAACTGCAAATCTCTTGGAACTGACCTGTCAAAAATTAAGCACATCACAATTAATACATTTACAACAGATTTCAATACATTTTCAAAATAAAGTAGTAACAAAGAAACTAATTGGGAAAAAATGATTTCATTTACCATAATTATACCACATTAAAAATTTAAAATAATCTGATGCTACTTCCTTTAGTGGGCTAATATAATTAAAATAAACACTTCCAGGGCCTAGAGTTTTATTGCGTGTAGCCCAACAAATTAAAGTTGATTTAGAAATTCTGGTAGTATCTTGCCTGTCATAAAGTTAATTAACATCAGTGAACATGTCATTTTAAGCCTAAACACAAATTATAGCCTGTTGTTCTAGTTTGCTAGCTGCCGGAATGCAGTATGCCAGAAGTGGAATGACTTTTAAAAAGGAGAATTTAACAAGTTGCTAGTCTACAGTTTTAAGGCCATGAAAATGTCCCAATTAAAGCAAGTCTATAAAAACATCCGAATTAAGGCAACAACAAGAGGTTACCTTCACTCAGGAAAGCTGTTGAGTTGAGGTTTTCTCTCTCAACTGGAAAGGCACATGGTGGACATGGTGACATCTGCTAACCTTCTCTCCAGGCTTCTTGTTTCATGAAGCTCCCCTGGGGGTTTTCTCCTTCTTCATCTCCAAAGGTCACTGGCTGGTGGACCCTGTGCTCTCATAGATCTTGTGGCTCTCTCACAGCTCTCTTCAAAATGCTTTCTCTTTTAAAGGAGTCCAGGAAACTAATCAAGACCCACCTGGAATGAATGGAATCACATCTCCATCTAATCAAAAAGTCAATACCCTCAATTGGGTGTGTCACATCTCTTTGGAATAATCTGCTCAAAAGATTTTGACCTACGTTGTTGAATAGGGATTAAAGAAATGGTTGCTCCCCCAAGAGTGGATCTTGATTAAAACATACCTTTTCTAGGGTACATAATCCTTTCAAACCAGCAAATAGATTATAAATATAGAATGAGCTTTATGTGGAAACATCAGGAAATAACAAGTTTGTAATAGTATATCTTCCAAATCATGAGTATTATGATGATGTAGATGATAATGAAAATTAAATTCAATAAATCTTAGTTCAGCACCACCTAAATTTCAACCAATCTTCAAAGACAAATTTGACGTCATTGCTTACTTCAAGCTTGACAATTAGAGTTGGAGAAACAATGTAACTTTACTGACATAATTGTAACATAAACTATGATGTCTTTTATTAGAAATATCAGAAGTCAAAACAATTCATTCTAATGTGATATAATTAATCAAAGGCTCCAAGAGGAAATGGAAGTTTATTTGAGTCTTCAAGGATGTATACACATTGTTGCAAAGTTTTTGCCCTTGAGTGATATTCATTTATTTCCTATTTAATTCCATACTTTCTAAAATATTTCAATATTTTAATGAATAATAATGTACTTATGGAAGGGTAGGTCTGACAAACTGGGGAGTCAGATATTTTTATTTTACAGCTTAAAAAAATTATTAAAAAATAAATAAGACTATTCACCTGAATTGTTATACAAGTGATTTAAACATCATTAGTCATTTGAAAAGTCAGTACCACCACTTAGGCATAAATATTTTCACTTTCATTTCAGGATTCTCGTTTTCTCACCCTTCACATTGAAAACTATATTAATAATCAAATTAAAAGCAGTATTTTGCATATATTCTACAGTGATCAAACTAACTTTCTTTAATGTTCAATTTATAAATTTTCTCTATTCCTGTTAGTAGGCTCCTTTACAATACACTGCCCCTCAACAACCTTTCTCAGAAAAATCAATTCCTGCATATTAAAATACAATTATATACTTGAGAGGAGTTTATTTCATTCTTTCATTTTATTTTATTTTTCAAGAAATGAAATATTTGTTAAGGAAAATATAAAGCACTGGAGGATCTGAGTAGATTAATATTGCTTGTTATCCTACACCCAAAACTTAAGAAAATACATAAATATTCTAAATCTGCTTATGATAGCAGCCTTACTATGGGAGGATAGTGAAGTGTCCAGAAGCAAATGCAAGCAAAAGAGACATGAAATGAAAATCTCAAAAAATAGTGAAGTAATAGCGTATAGGAGTAGAGTCAATCAGAATGATGGTGGTTGCAAAATTGTAGAGAACTTCATTTGATGTCTTCTCAATGAGAGTATCTCCCTAGATATCCTTTCTTATGATGTCTTTGGACCAGCATTGTCATCATTCCTCTCAAACCATACCTTTAATTGCCCACTTTGAACACAGGGTGTACAGGAAACAGACAGCCATACTTTAAAGAACAATAATAATTGAGCACTATGGAAGTAACTGTGAGATCCTATAGAGTTTGATCTTTGAGTAAGTTTATCAACTTTAAACCAAAGACTTTATAAGATCTTTTTCGCTTCTCAGAACTTTTTAATTCTGTTATTTCTTATTTCTGGAGTGTATTTTACATCTGTCAATTTGCTTTTTAAAAGCCTGTCTGAAAGTGAGATATTTATGAAAAAGTTATCATATGGGATCATATTTGCGTGTGTAGCAAAAATAATATTAGCTACCACTTAGAACAATTATTCAAGGTACACTGTTAAGTGAATCTTGGATTCCTAGGGCTGACATAACAAAGTATCACAAATTAGGTTGTGGTAGTTTGAAGTTGATATATATCCCAGGAAAGGCCATTTCTTTTAATCTATTCCTGTGGATACAGACCTGTTGTAGGTGCAACCATTTGATTACATTATTTTAATTGAAATGTGACCACATTCAAAGCCACATTCAAAGTGGGTATTAATCCTCTTACTGGAGTCCTTTGTAAGAGAATAAAAAACAGAAGAAGCCCAGAGAAGTATAGAGAAAAGCACTGGAGGAGTCAAGAAAGGACCCACAGAAAACAGAGAGGAAGCCACTGAAGCCTGTAGCTGAAGACAATGAAACCTGGGAGAGAAGGACCAGCAGATGCCAGCAATGCACCTTCTCATGTGACAGAGGTATCCCAGATGCTGGCAGCCTGTCTTCAGAGTCCAAGTATCATCCTGTGGATATCCTTGAGTTGGATATTTTCATGGTTTCAGAACTGTAAATTGTAAGTCAATAAATCTCCATTATAAAAGTCAACTATTTCTGGTATATTACATTCTGGCAGATTCACCAAACTGAAACACAAGAGTCTTAAAATAACAAATTTATTATTGCGCAGTTCTGAAGTGTAGAAGTATGAAATTAATGTGTCAACAGAGGCATGCTTCCTCTGAAGTCTGTAGGGATATGTTGGTGGCTGGTGGGCAACACATGGTGTTCTTTGGCTTGAGGCAAAACTAAGTTTCTGTCTCTGTCACATGGTCACCTTCCATCTCTGTCTATATGTGCACAAATTTCCTCTTCTTATAAGAACAGTAGTCATATTGCATTTTGACCCATTCTGATACACATTGGCCTCATCTTAACTAACAACACCTTCAAAGAACCTATTTCTAAATAGGGTCATATTCTAGGACTGGTGGTTAAGATTGAGGACATCATTTGGAGGGATACAATCCAATCTGTAACAGTGAGTTATGGGAATTTTATTCCCACATGACGTAGACATTTTTAGTTTTCACTGTACATATAAGGAATATGAGGCTTAGATATGTTAAATTACTCTCTAATTGCACAAATATTAATGGAATGGCCAGAAACTAAAATTACCTCATGCCAAAACCCTTATTCTCACTTATATGTTATATTTATCATACATATATTTGTTCTGTACAATTGTTTGTGAAACACCTGAAGATGCAATTATAAGTCAGTGTGTAATCTTCAAAATCTTTACTCACATGATGCCTCATTAAAATTATATAATAACTATAATACAGTAAAATTAAAATGGCCATAAGGGATAAAGCAGTCATTACCTAATTACCGGAGTGCAATCTAGTCCTATAAAGTAGTCCTATAAAGACTAACAGGTGTTCCCAATTTTATATTACTTCTTAGACCTCAGAACCTTAGAAATGGAAGGGATCATAGAGGACAGGGACTTCAGTCTTTAATATAATGTAGCAATAATTCTAATACACTCTTAATAGATGGCTGGTTAAACTTTGAATACTTCTGATGATAAGGAACTTTTTTTGGGGGGGGGGGGGTGCATGGTCCGGAAATTGAGCCTGGGTCTCCGCATGAAAGGTGAGCATTCTAACCACTGAACTACCTGTGCACCCAGGAACTCACCACTTTTTAAGGCATCATCCTTCATTGAAAAAGGCATAGGTGCTGCCCTCACTTAGTACTTCATAAGTCTCAGCTCATTCTAGGTTTTATGGCCATAATTATAAGGACTATAAATTACTTCTCCAGATTCCAACATAATAGCCTACTATACTGGTTTAACCCTATCCTTGTAGGTTTTAATTTACTGACTGAGCTAGACAACATTTAATATGGAGCCCTAATATCTTGATCTACTCAAACTGTCCCAAGTCAGTCTTACCTATGCAAATGTGGCCTAACAGTTTACGATATTTTAACGAAAATTGTACAATTAATCTCCTATATGCTTTCTTTGGGGAATCTATAAAAATGAAAAATACATAAATAAAAAGTAAAAGTTGAAGCATTACTTATAATTACTTATAATGACCACACATTTTGAAGCAGTCTGAATATCTATCGGCAGCATATAATTGGTATGATTATGTTGGATTCATAATATAGAAAAATTGAATAAAAAGGTTGAGTTTTGAGCTCTATTAATCTAACTATCATCCATTTATGCATCTATCTATCTGAAAGATAGGGGATATAAGCCTGGAGGATTATATAGTTGTTAAAATGATGTGTAAATTATGATGACAATTTTTAAAGAAAAGATGGAAGAAGAAATTTATGTATATTGTCTTATACTTGAAAAGTGAAATAGTAAGCTGGAAAATGCAGCTAAATATTCTCTCCTAGAATACACCAGAAAAGCATTTGATAGAAAATATTTGAAACAGTTAAGACATGACAATATATCTTGAAAGCCTTATTTCTGGAAGAAAATCATGTAGAAATACTGCCTTGTCAAAGAAAGAATCAAGTCCTCAAATAAGAAGGTCTAAAGAATAATTAATAAGATTAATGAAGAAAATTATCTAGCACAATTATGATAAAATTTCAAGACCCCAAAATAATAAATGTACTAGCACTCCAGAATATAAAGACCATAATCACTTATATTTTCTTTTAATTTTCAGTGCACTTTCTCCAATACAAATAAGAGTACTTGCTTTATATATAGATGCTTATGAATAATATTTGCTTAATAAATGAAAGCACAAAAGAATGAGACAAATCTCACATATCAGTTATGTGTTGATAATTTGAGTATTATTTGATAGTAATAATATTTTATTTTACTTACATATATAATAAAATATTATTATTTAATAAAAATTGATATACTTTGATTATTATTTCTGTCTACCAAAAATGTGGTGTTTAGTGATAGTATAAAGGAAGCTTCTAAGGGAATAGAAAAATCTATAAATTGGAAATTCCAGGATTTATGCTGTATTGCACTCTTAAATGCTCAAAGTATTACTCTTAAATTGAATGTGACTGCAGTGGGGCATAATGCTGAGTTTGGGTGAGGCAGTCTTTCATGAACCAGATCCCCTTGATTCCACATTAGTGCACTCTGAGTTAATAACTCAGATTATAATAATTATAAATAATTAATAACTCTGAGTTATTAAAGAACGATTCTGAAATGCAAGTCAAAAAACCCGTGCCTGACTTCTAGTGTTGCGTTTGCACATCCCTACTGATTTCAAATAAATTTAAAAATTTATCCTTATGCTTGAAGAAGTTCTTTAGCTGTTGACATATTCATACTGATGAATAAAGAATAATAAAAGTCAGGGGCAATAAGGTTTCAAGGGCAAATATTAAGCAATGAGGAACCTGATTGGTGTATATATACTCAGGCTTCTTCACTTCTTAGTGTATTCAACACTCTCACAGGTTTCCCAGCGGGACTGAGTCCCAGTTTATCACTGTATCTAACCAACTCATGAGTCCATGCTTGATTGGTTTTTCTTCATTAATACCTTTTTTCCCAGGGTTCCTGGAATTACCGCCTGAACAAATGTTTGCACACAAATCCTTCCTCAGAGCCTTCATTTGGTGAAATCCAACTTGAGACAAAATGAATGTTATAATACAAAGAAAGCAGTTTTAAATTCAACTACAAATCTACATCTCTCTGAAAGAAAATCTTGGCAAGAAAGTACAAAAAAGGATAAATAAATAAAATTCCTAAAGGCAATGATTGAAAATAGGGTTTCAGCTTTGATATGTAAAGAGCCTCTAAGTTATCACTCTCATCGTTAAAATGAAAAAGCTAAATAGACTAAGTATGAATGATTTTTCTTGGTTATATCAAAGCATTTTGAGGTTGCAGAACAGATAGCCATCCCAAAGTCTGGAGAGACAAGCAAATACAGACATTAGGTGAAATAAACTTGCATGGAGCAGAAGACAGTGGAACTATAAGATCATAGGAATACTGAAATGGTAACGCTTATAAACTGCTAGAAGTAAAGTGTGGACTAGCATGAGAATGGTGGCAATGGGAGATCAGTCTTAGAAAGCTTGTGGCTCTGGCAAGGGGAGGTCAAAGTATCATTTTGAAAAACACAAAAAGCATGCACCATATAAAATATCTGCTCTGCAGGGAAAATGAATTTACCAGAGCCTAATAATCCCTAAGGGAAAGAACATTAATATAATTCCAACCTTGCTGTCTCAACTATGAGGCGGGGGGAGCTAAGAAACACCTATGAAGGGGAAAATGCAGGAAATATACCCATTAAAATTGTCTGAGATTTATTGATAAGGTCATGGAATCCGCTCCCACACTTTACCACCATATCAATAAGGTTCCAATATAGTAACAGAGCATTAGAGCTGAAAGAGCTACAAGGCACAGAGTCTTTTAAAGAGGAATTCTTAAGGTAGACAAATACAAGGAAACCAGAGAAATTTACAGCTTCTGGCCTCTACAGCTAGAGTAAATATCAAATGCAACATGACTCTTAGCCAGATTAATATAAAACCTCCCAATAAACACCTATCTGATACATTAACTCAAGCTTTCAACATAAAATTACAAGGTATGGGTAAAAGCAAGGAAAAAACACACTCTGAAGAGCAAAAGGAAGCCTCAGAATCAGTGAGATATGGACTTAAGATACATAAAATTTAAAATAATTATGATTAAAATGTTAAGTGCTTTAATGGAAAAAGTAGACAACATGAAAGAACAGATGTGTAATGTAAGCAGAGAGATCAGAACTCTAAGAAAGACTCAAAGAAAAGTGGTAGAAATAAAAAAAGCATCATAGCCAAAATGAAAAATGCCTTTGATTGGATCATCAGTAGAATGATCATGGCTAAGGAAAAAATAATCAGTGCTTGTGGAGATATGTCAATAGTAACTCCGCAGACTGAAAAGTGAGGTAAAAGAAGAATGGAAAAAAAGAACAATGTATCCATGAACTGTGGTAAATCTCAAAAGCAGTAATATATGCATAATTGCAATACCAGAAAGAATGGAAGAAAATAATATTTGAAGTAGTAATGGCTGAGAATTTTTCAAAATAAAAGAGAGACACTGAACCACAGAACCAGGTAAGTCAAAGAACAACAAGCAGGATAAATACCACCATATCTACACCTAGGCATATCATAGTCAAACTACAGAAACTCAAAGAATATGAATCTTGAAAGAAGTGGTGGCATTCAGGTGAGATAGAAATCGTACATCTAGAGCTTCTAGGATAAAAATTCCAGAAAAATTCTCAACAGAATCCGTGAAAAGAAGGAGTGGAATGAAATATTTAAATTGTTGAAAGAACGAAATCCACAAACTTAAAATACTCCAACGAAAGAAATGATCCCTCAAAAGTGAAAGAGAAGTAAAGACTTTCCCAGGCAACAATAGCTGAAGGAATTCATTGACTCTAGGCCTGAATTCCAAGAAATGTTAAAAAGAAGTTCCTCTGTGAGAAGGGACATGACATAAGTCATAAATTTGAAACCACACAAAAAAATGAGGAGCTTCAGAGCAGGAATATATGAAGGCTAAATAAAATCTTTAGTTTCATTATTCTCAACTGATTTAAAAGGTAACTAACTGAAGCTATTATAGTAACAATGTATTAAAACATGGAATGAATTACAGCATGTTATGAGGGATAGGTGGGGAGAATTAGGAAGTACAATTACTTCACGTGAAGTGATATAGGGTTATTTACAGGTGGGTTTCTATTGGTTGCAAAAGCATTTCGAAAATTATAGGGAAAAACATTATAATGAATTTGTAAAAGGAATATATTTTTTTCTAAGATATTCAGAGAAAAAACAGAAAATGAAAATATATAAAATGTGCAACTAAAGCCAGAGAGGATATAAAAAGAAGGAAAGAGAGAAAATACACAAAAGAACAACTGTAATGGATAGAAAAAAGTTACAAACATGGTGATAGAATCCAATGCTATCATTAGTTAAATGTGAATGTTCTAAATACATAAATTAAAATATAAAGCCTGTCAGAATGGATAAAAAACATGATCAAAGTACATATGTTCTAAAAGAAAACCACATTAAACATAAAGACAAATGTGCTAAAAGTAAAGTGATAGATATTTCATTTTGAATTAAATTTTGTATAGGTGTAATGTAGGGATCTTCTTTCATTTTTATGGCTACTGAAATTCAGTTCTCCCATGCTCATTTATTGAAAAGACGTTTCTGTCCCAGTTCAGTGGATTTGGGGCCTTATCAAGAATCAAATGTCTTTTGGTCGTCTATCTCTGAACTCTCGACTCTATTCCATTGGTCAGTCCATCTTTGTGTCAGTACCATTTTGTTTTGACCACTGTGGCTTTATAGAAATCCTTAAGGTCAGGAAGTGATAGTCCTTCCACATGGCTCTTGTTTTAAATGATATCTTTAGCTATTTGCAGTCTCTTTCCCATCCATATATATATATATATATTTTTTTTTTCTTTTGCATGGGCAGGCACCAGGAATCGAACCCTGATCTGCAGCATGGCAGGTAAGAACTCTGCCTGCTGAGCTACTATGGCTCACCCCCCATCCATATAAATTTGATAGCCATCTTTTCCAAGTCTTCAAAGTAGGTTGTTGGGATTTTTTATTGGTACTGAATTGAATCTGTAGATCAGTTTCGGTAGAATTGACATCTTGATGACATTCAACCTTCCTATCCAAGAGCATGGAATGTATTCCCATCCTTTACATCATTCTAAAATTATTTTCAGCATTTTTTTGTCATTTTCTTTGTGTAAATCCTTGACATCCCTGGCTTGGCTTATTCTTGGATGCCTGACTCTTCTGTCACTGTTTTGAATGGATTTTTTTCCTTAATTTTCACCTCACTGGGTAATTGCTTGTGTATAGAAACATTACTGATTTTTGTGCATTTGTATTGTATCCTGCCACTTTGCAGAACTGTTAACCCAAGTAGCTTTGCTATAGATTTCTCAGGGTTTTCTTAGTGTAGGATCATGCCATCTGCAAATAATGAAAGTTTTATTTTTTACATCCCTGTTTGGATACCTTTTATTTCTTTCTCATCTCTAATTGTTCCAACTAGGAGCAATTACATTCTGCTACAATGTTGAAAAATAGTGGTGACAATAGTCATCCTTCTGTTGTTCCAGATTTTAGGGGGAATGTCTTCAATTTTTTACCATGAAATATGATGCTGGCTATGGGTTTTTCATATATGTCCTTTATGATATTGAGAAAGTTTTCTTCTGATCTTAACTTTTTGAAGTGTTTTTAATCAGGAAAGGATGCTGGATTTTGTTGAATGATCAAATCAATAGATATGATCATGTGATTTATCCCTTTTGATTTGTCAATGTGCTGTGAGAGCCAGTACCATAAAACTTATAGAAGAAAATGAAGGGAAACATCTTCAAGATCTAGTAATAGGAGATAGCTTCTAAAATTTTTCACCTAAAGTCCAAGCAGTGGAGGAAAAATTAGACAAATGGGAACTCTTTAAATAAGAGCTTCTAGAGTTTATAGTAACAGTAACATTGTAATATGCTTCCACCGAATGTAGCAAAGGCATTATGCCAAAATTGAATGTCAACAAATGGGAGTTATAGAGGAGGGGTTTGGATTCTATGCAGAAGAAAAGAAAATGTCTTCATATAGATTATGGTGGTGAAAACATGCCTACTTATGTAGGTTGGATTGTATCACATACAAATAGAATTGTTTAAAAATGAACAGAGAGAAAACAAGTGCTAGAGAAAATGTGGAGAAAGATGTGAATCTATGCAGTGTTGCTTGGGAAGCTGAGAAGTGCAGTCCTTCCAGAGAGCAGAGTGGTGGTTCCACAGAAGGCTAGGGGTGGAGTTGCCACAAGATCTTGCAACTCCATTGTTAGGTATACACCTGGAGGTATACACATGGAAACATAGATGGAAATTTGCACACTGGTTTTTACTGTGGCAGTGTTCCTGGTTTGCAGTGGTTAGAGGTGACCTAACACTACAGTGACTGAGGAATGAAAGGGAAAACTATGGTGTTTACATACAATAGATCACTGAGTTGCCGCAAGAAGGAATGAAGTTGTGAGGAATACAACTAGGTGGATGAGCCTTAAGGACAGTATGTTGAATAAAATGTCAAAAACAAAAAGACACATATTATCATGCCTCACTCATATGGATTAACCATCACTTACAAACTCAGAGAATTGAAGTTGAGAGCATGAGTTATCAGGTTGGGGCCTATTGCAATGATTCCTAGATTGTAAGCCCTTACAGTAGTCACATATGTTTAGGCGTTGTAACTGGTATTTCTAAATTCTGAGCTACTCATCTATTTCTTTACAACATGGTTATTCCCTGAAACTTCAGGAATTTATGTGACACCTGAGACTCAGAGTTAGAGCTCTGAAGCTATGAAAGTCAGCACTACACCATATAGGAAATGTTTAAAAAATTGAAGAAGGGATCAAACGTCAACTAGAGATATGAAGGAAGCTGATTTGGGTAGGACTATGGTAGGTCAGAATACAGGGCAAAGGATGATATTGTTCACATTTTAAAACTTCAACTTCTGTGTGAGTCCAAAGGGAGAGATGTTTATTTGGCGCAAAAATTATATTTTGGGTAGCACATTGTCTAATTTAACTTGTATGGTCAGTTTACTTGAACACCACAAGTGCATGGAGACTTGAATAGGGCAAGAGATCTTGTTGGGTTGTCCAGGTTAGTGCTATGGTCACAATATATCCCAAAGTAATTTGGGCAGTGAATGAAGATATGTTTGCAAATTCCCTTGTGGGACTTGGGAGAAAGGAGGAAATATTCAACTTCCCCATTTGGAGAATTCCTGATATTCCCACAAGCAGCGGGGACAAACAAATCAATAGACTGAGACCTCAATCTTGGGATTCTTCCCTATGAAACTTATTCCTGCAAAGGAGAAGTTAAGCCTACTTATAAACATGCCTAAGAGTCACCCGCAGAGAACCTCTTTTCTTTATCATTATGTGGCCTCTCTTTCTAAGCAAACCTGGCAGATGAACTCATTGCCATGCCCCCTACATGCAACATGACTCCTTTCCCTAGTAGCATGGGGCCTGACTCCCAGGGATGAACTGGGAACTGTCATCATGGAATGGGAAAGCCTTTTTGACAAAAAGGGGAAAGAGAAAAATGAGACAAAATAACATTTCAGTGAATGAGAGATTTCAAAATTGAGAAGTTATGCTGGAGGTTATTCTTATGCATTACATAGATATCCCTTTTTTAGTTTATGGTGTTTTGAAGTGGCTAGAGGAAAGTACCTGAAGTTGTTGAACTGTGTTCAAGGAGCCTTGATTCTTGAAGAAACTGTATAATTGTATACTTTTACAATGTGACTGTGTGATTGTGAAAACCTTGTGTCTGCTGCTCCTCTTATCCAAGGTATGGACAGATAAGTAAAAAAAAAAGGATAAAAATAAATAAATAATGGGTGAGAAAAAGAGTAAAATTGGGTAGACTGAAATACTTTGGGTCAATGAGAGGTTGGGTAAGGGGTATAAGATGTATGAGTTCTCTTTTCTTGGTTTTCTTTCTTTTTCTGGAGTGATGCAAATGTTCTAAAAATGATCATGATGAAGAATACACAACTATTTTCATGATATTGTGAGTCATTGATTATATAATATGGTTGGAATTTATGTGTGTGGATATTTCTCAATAAAGATTTTTTTTTAAAAGAAAAAGAACTTCTGTGACTCAAGTGCTTTGTTAAAAACGTGAAGAGACAACCAACTTAGTGGGATAAAATATTTGGAAACCACATATTGGATAAAGGCTTGATAATCGGTGTACATAAAGATTTATATGCTCAACAACCAATAACAAACAACACAACTATAAAATGGGCAAAGAATATGAATAGACATTTTTCTGAAGAGCAAATAGAGATGGCTAAAAAGCACAAGAGGATCTACTCACCTTCATTGGCTATATGGGTGATTGAAATTAAGAAGACAGTGAGATACCAGCTCACACATATAGGAATGGCTGCTATTAAACAAACAGGAGACCACAAATAAGGATAAAGATATGGAGAAATTGAAACACTTATTCTCTGCTGGTAAGAGTGTATAATGGTGTTACCACTGTGGAAGCCAGTTTAGCAATTCCTCGGAAAACTAAATATTGAATTGCCTCATGGTCTGGCATTATGAATACTCAGTATATACCCAGAAGAGTTGAGGGCAGTGACACAAACAGACATTTGAACACTGACGTTCATAGTGACACTGTTCAGAATTGCCAAGAGATGGAAACAATCCTAATGCTCATCAAATGGATTAAAAAAATGTGATATATAAATATAAAGGAACATTACGTCACAATAATATGAAATGATGCCCTAAAACATATAACAATGTGGATTTATATTGAGAACATAATGCTGAGAGAAACGTCAGACACAAAAGGACAGATACTGTACAGTTTCTCTAGGATGACCCTGGTAAAGTTAATCTCAGAGGCTGTGCTATAGAAAAGAGCATATCTAGAGATACACAGAAGCTAAATACGGAGGAAAGGCTACCCAAAGAGGTTGAATCTAAATGCAAGGGTTGGGTAGAAGTAAAGATAACTAATTAGTGGGTTTATAAGTAACATTGTCATATTGAAGATGAATATGATTGAAGGGATGTATACTGCCATGTATCCCAATGGTTAAATTTATGATTATAAATAAGTTCTCACATGAACTATTTCAGTGGCTCAATAGTGGATGAGGCAATGGTGGAGGGACATAGGGGGAAAATTGAAAATGTGTGCTTTGGCCAGTAGTTAACAGGCAATTAGATAGTGTTACTGGTCATAGTTTGCTACACTCCAATCAACATCATTCCTATTGTCTCTTAAGAGCACCTTGGGCTTAAACTGAGACTTCATGAAGTTTTCAAAAATTTCAAAAATTTCAAAGTGTTTAGTAACATAGGTAATTACTATAGCAAAGCTAATTTAAATTATAATTGCAACCCATGTCAAACTCTGAAATATGTTTCACAACTAATTGTGGTGGTGTGCTTTGAAATTTATTGCTTTTTTGTACATCTGCTATTTTTCATTTAAAAAAAGCAAAAAAAAAGAAAGTTGATTGTGTTGCTTAAAAAAATTAAGCTTTCTAGCCTCCTGAATTCTGGAGCAGTTAGGAGGAAATATCTGAGCGGATCAATTGTTAGCTCATGACAAACTCTGGGATCTGTCGTATAACTACTTGTGAAGAGTACTTTGAAAACTGTTTTTTTATTTCTCCACTTTGTATATTTGCTATACTACACAATAAAAAATTTAAAAAGGATTATCAGCATTAAAAAACGGAATGTATTTTGTGTGAATTTATCTCAATAAAATTACATTTAAAAATGAACGACCAAAAGAATCCAAACATTTTGGCAGCTTAGAAGCTAAAACAGACATCCATTATTGATTTAATTCTTTTAATATATATAGAACTATTTGGATTATCTATCTCCATGTGTTTAGTAACATAGGTCATTACTATGCTATACCAGAATTTGTGGGAAACAGTGAAAGTGGAGCTTAGAGGGAAATTTATAGCATTAAATGAATGATTTTGAAAAGTAAATGCTTCTAAAATCAATAATATAAGCAAGCAACTTAGGAAATTAGAGAAAGATGAGCAAGTCTCAATTCATCAGAAGCAAAGATATAATAAAAAAATTTAGTAGAAACTTGTGAAATTGAAAATAAGAAAATAATAGATAAGTCCAAGGTAAATGAAAGGTGATTCTCTGAAAGTAAAAAATAATATTTATAAACTTCTAGCCAAACTAATCAAGGAAAAAAGAATGAGAGAAAACAAATTTCCAGGGTCAGAAATGAAAGATGGGTCATCACTCCTGATTTCATGAACACCAAAAGGACAATAATGGATACTTAGGACAAGTATATGCCCACACATTTAATAACTTGGATGAAATGGATTAATTCCTTGAAGGGCATAAACTACCAAAACACACACATGGAGAATTAGATAATCCAAATAGTTCTATAAATATTAAAGAATTAAATCAATAATGAATATCTGTTTTAGCTCATAAGCTGTCAGGATGCAATATACTTGAAACAGAACTCCTTTTAAAAAGATAAATTTATTAAGTTGCAAGTTAACAATTTAAGGCCATGAAAATGTCCAAATTAAGGCATCAAGGGAAAGACACCTTAACGTCAAAGAAATGGTGATGAAGTTTTGGATTTTTCTCTTAGTTTGGAGGGCTCAAGGCAATGTCTGCTAGTTTCTCTCCTCATTTCATAAGGCTTCCCCAGGGTCATTTTCCTTCTGCTCCAAAGGTCTCTGGCAATGTGGACTGTTTAGGTTCAGCAGATCTGGTGGCTCCAAAGCTTTTTACAAATTGCTTTACTCTTAAAACGCTCCAGTAAGAACCACACCTTGAATGGATGGCGACTCAAATCCATGGAAACCATCTAAACAAAAGTTACCACCCAAAATTGTTGTGTCACATATCCATGGAAACAATGAAAAAGATCCACCCAGCAATATTGAACAAGGATTAAAGGGCGTGGCTTTTCTGTGGGCACACGACAGATTCAAACTGGAATAGTATTCATCTGAAAAATGAAATATAAGACACAGATGGTTTCATAAGTGAATTCTGAGTGTTTAAGGAAGAAATTATACCAATTCTCCACAATCCCTTTCAGAGAACATAAGTAGAGGAAATACATTCTATTTCATTCTATGAGACCAGCAATACCCTAATTAAAAAAAAAATCCAGATATATACAGTGAAGAAAAGGAAAACTATAAATTGATACCTCTTATTAACATAGATACAAACATCCTCAATTAAATATTAGCAAATCAATCAAACCCAGCAATATATAAGAAGATATATATCCCATGACCAAATCAGATGTTTTCCAGGTAGGCAAGGCTGGTTCCATATTTAAAAATCAACTGATGCAAACTACCACATCAAAATGATAAAGAAAAGACGCGATCATGTTAATTGAGGCAGAAAGAGCTTCTGAAAAATCCAATCCACAATCATCACAAAAACTCTCAGCAAACTAAGAATAGAGGGGAACTGCCTCAATCTGATATAGAACCCCTACAAAGAAACCTAAGGCTAACTTTAAACTTAATGGTGAGAATCCGGACATTACAGTTTAATATCAGGACCATGGGAGGGATTCCTCTTTCACCACACCTATTCCACGTTCTATTTGAAATCCTCACTATTACAATTAGACAAGAAAATGAAATAAAAGGTATTTATTTATATATGGAAGGATGAAATAAAGCATTCTTTATTTGCAGATGAAAAAATGGTCTATATTAAAAATCTCAAGGAACAAATTAGTCAACATGTCAAGTTTGCAAGATGCAAGCTCAATATACAAAGACAATTGTTTTTCTATGTATCACTAATGAACAACTGGAATTTTAATTTAAAAATACAACTTGCCTTGGTACAAAAAAATGAAATATTTATAAATCTATCAAAACATCCACAGGATCTATATGCAGAAAAGTGCAAACATTTTATGAAAGAAAGAAAAATACATCTAAATAAACTGAGGTATATCATATTTGGAGATAGGAAGACTCAATATTAGTAAGGTATCAATTCTTACAAACTTGATCTATAGATTCAATGCAATCTCAATCAAAATATCAGTCATTTTGTAGATATTGACAGATTGATTCTAAAGTTTATCCAGATGGGCAAAAGACCCAGAATAACCAGGACGATACTGAATAAGAACAAAATCAGAGGACTCACACTATCTGATTTCAATATATACTATAAAGCTGCAATGATCAAGACAGTGTAGTATTGATCAAAGTATAGACAAATCAATCAATGGAACAGAATTAAGATCCCAAAGATCCATACATGATAAAAAAGATTTTTTTCAACCAAGTTACTTGTTTTTGTTAAAAAATTTCTAAAATGAAAAGTAAGTCCTTATTTCCTAAACCCCTGCCAGATTCCCTGATCATTGCTAATCCAGCTTCCATGCCTATAGATTTGTTATTTCTACATATTTATATAAATGAAATCAAATGTATTTGAAATTATGTCCCTTGCTTATTTCATTCAGCATAATGTTTTCCAGGTTCATCCATATTATAGTATGCCTCATTACTTCATTACTTCTTATGGACTATTAATATTTCATTCAGTGTATGTAGCACATTTTGTTCATCCATTGGTTTGATCATTGAAGAAGTAGTGTAGGCCTTTTCCTTAGATGTGGGGCAAGATAGTGGCATAGTGAGTTGTGGAATTTAGTTTGTCCTCCAGAGCAGTGAGTAAACAGTCAGGAATGGTACAGAAAACTGCTGGGAGAACATTATTGACTGAAAACACAGCCACTCTGGACCACGCGGAGTATCTGAAGTTCCACACAGAACTGTCAGTCCCCCAAGCTGTGGAGGCCAGTGCCCCACCACCATTGTCATAGCAGGATGGTTCCCCAAGGAAAAATGAAACAGACTTTACAAGCAGCAAGGGCTTAGCTCAACCGAGCTTCAATTGTGGAATTAATGAACAAATTCTAACTACTGAAAAAAGGCCCCCGCACACATGAACCTAGAATAAGCACTAAAGAAACTAAGAGATTTTGCCCTGGCAGAGAGGAGGAGAAATAATTAGAAGCTTTCTTAGTTGGACAGCACAAAATACTGGAAAAGGGCTAGACACTAAGAAAAGCGGGCACACAGAGCCTGGAGATACATACAGCATGTAACAACTCACTCTTGATTGACACACCCAAGGAGCAGGGGTCTGACTCTCTAAAGACATTTTTTTTTTATTCCTTGAACAGCTGATTAGATAGAACTGTAAGCATTCTCAGGCTCCAGTACTGCCTCAGGCAAGGGTGGAATTAAGCTGGCCTGAAAGACAAAGTGAGTAGTCAAGTGAAAGGTCTGTCTTCTTCTATAAGAAAAAGGGGGTGGGACCCAGTTTAAGTATAATCCCTCCTTCAAGGAATTCAGGCCCCAGGGATTGGAAAATAGAAGCAATTAAAACCATCCTACTATAGCACATCTGTCTCAGCCACACCATGGCAGTGAGAGTCTGCTGAAATTAAAAGCACTTTAAGCTGGTGGAAAGCTGCAGGCAGACAAGCACCACATGCTGGACAGGACAGAAAAACACAGAGTCTAAAGTCTTCATAAGAAAGTCTGACAAGCTTCTGGGTCTAACTAGGGAAAACTGCTGGATATTCTTTCCTCTGAGACATGGGCCTGTCTGATATGGGAAAATTTGACTGTGGCCTAAAATATCTGAGGGGGCCCTTCTTTAAAAAGCAAAGCAACCACAACAGAAAATAAGTGTATATAGGCAGGGCAAAAAACTGAAAAACAAGAACTGAAAAAAATTGATCAGTTAAATGGAACCTATGCTAGAAGTCTGGAATAAACTGAAATGAATATCAAAGAACAGAAAAAGAACAAAGCCATCCGGCAAAAAATTCCTAGGTAAAGGAGTGAAAACAGCTCCCAAAATAAACTAGTTCGGGAAACCAAATGCCTAGACACTAGCAAACAATGACAAGTCATACTAGAAAAATTGAAAATATGGCCCAGTCAAAGGAACAAACCAATACTTCAAGTGAGATACAGGAGTTGAAACAGCTAATTCTGGATGTTTGAACAGACATGCAAAGTCTCATCAAAGATGAAATCAATGAGTTGAGGTAGGATATAAAGAAGGCATTGGTCAATTAAAAAACAGAACTCAAAAGTTTGAAAAAACAAATCCCAGAACTCATGCGAATGAAAGGAACAATGGAAAGGATAAAACAAGCAAACAAACAAACAAACAAACAAAAAAACAATAGAAAGCTACAATAATAGATTTGAAGAGGCAGAAGAAAGATTAGTAAACTAGAGGACTGGACACAAAAGAAATATATAGGGAAAAGGCTGGAAAAAATATGAGCAGGATTTGAATGACAAAATGAAGCACATAAATATACATGTTGTAGGTGTCCCAGAGGGAGAAAAGAAGAGAAAGAATAATTATGTCTTTATGAAAAACATAAAATTATATATCCAAGAAGTACAGCCTACCCCAAACTGAACACATCCAAATATACATACTCCAAGACACTTCCTAATCAGATTGTCAAATGTCAAAGACTAACAGAGAATTTTGAAAGCAGCAAGAGAAAGCAAGCTATAACATACAAAGGAAGCTCAATAAGACTGTGTGTGGATTTCTCAGCAGAAACCATGGAGGTGAGAAAGTAGTGGTATGATATATTTAAGATTCTAAAAGAAAAAAACTGCCAGTGAAGAAATCTATACCCAGCAAAATTTTCCTTCAAAAATGAGGGGGAGGTAAACTTCCAGGAAGATGGCCAAATACAGCAGCTCAAACTTAGCCCAGCTCCATGGAAAAGTTAGCGAAGGAACAAGAGGGTGACTGAGGTGGCAATTCAGGAGTGCAGCTGACCTGGGAGAGCCTTCTGCAACACATGCAGCAGCCCTGATTGCAGAGCCCGAGGAACTGAGAGACAGAAAGCTGGAGCCTGGTAGAGAGGCATGGAGCCACTGAGCACATGGGAGTGTGCAGACTAGCCTGTCTGTATGGGTTCGGGACTATGAAGTGAGCCAGGCTGCATTCCTTGGGTGTGCTACCCTTACCAGAGCAGCCCCATGACTCATCCCACACCCCACGCACCTGAACCCTGACATCTGCTCCTATTCCCCATGATCCAGGTCCCCCCACCCCACCATCCCCCAGTGCATGCACCTGTCCCACACTTCTACCCCTAGTGCAGCCCAAACCACTCTCCTGCACCTGTCTTGAGCACTACCTCCCCCTCACTGTTCCCGGCAGACTGTTGCCAGTGCATAAAGGCTGAGGACACTAACCTTCATATATAGGTTACTCTGCCACAGGCCCATAGTGTTGCACACACACACTCCGCCCCACCTGAGCACTGTGCATCCGTTTATGGCACTCCTAGGCCCACCCATGTGCAGGGACCCTCAATCATGCACTTTACAGCCATCCTAGAATCGTGCATGCACAAACCCTCAGCTATACTTCCCAGCTCTGAGAAAGTGTTAACCTGAACATCTGGGTTACAACTGTCCCCAATCCATGAAGGCTGACCTGCTGCCACAGCTCTATGCATGTGCACTAAGGGCCCTGTGCCTTAGACTAGTGCACACCAGGGTTATGCCCCCCAGAAAGTGCACCCACACAGCTACATACTCCCTGGCCACTGGAGGCCCATATTCACAAGCATTAGTGTATCATCCTCAACCTGCACCTATACCTGCCCTGAAATAAATCACCACACTGAATGCTCACACTGTGCACTGATTCCTGTTGTACAACCATCTTGCAAATGCATGGCCTTAGACTACTGAAAGAAATCAACTCCCAAAGTAAATCAATCAAGATTTTTACATTCCACAAATATGACAGAAGATCACTAAGCATATCACAATGCCGATGTATATCCATCCATTAGGCCCTGCCTAATGACCAAATTAAATGTTCAGAGGAGAAACAGACATTGGAACAACTAATCAAAGATGTTCATACAACTCTGCTTTATAAAGTAAGTGCAATGGCAAATGACATAAAGGAGGTCAAGAAGACAGTAGAAGAGCATAAAGAGGAATTTGAAAGAATAAATAGAAAAATAGCAGATATCACACAGATTAAAGACTCTATTGACCAAATAAAAAACATACTAGAGGCACACTACACCATATTTGAAGAAACAGAAGAAAGAATAAGTGATAAAGAGGGCAAGATAATTGACTTTGAAGACTCAAAACAGCAAATGGCAAAAAAAGATGGAAAAAATTGAGTGGGAACTCAGGGAAATGATAGACAAAATGAAGCACACAAATAAAAGAATCATTGGTGTACCAGAAGGAGAAGAGACGAGTAAAGGGCCAGGAAGAGTAGTTGAGACTATAATGGTGGAAAGCTTCCCAACCCTCATAAAGGACATAAATATACAAGTCGAAGAAGCCCAAAGAGCTCCAAACAGAATAAATCCAAATAGGCCTTCCCCAAGGCACATACTAATCAGTATGTCAAATGTTGAAGAGAAGCAGAAAATCCTGAAAGCAGCAAGAAAAAACAATCTACTACATACAAGGGAAATCAAATAAGACTGAGTTCGTACTACTCAACTAGCACCCTGGAGGTAAGAAGGTAGTGGTATGATATATTCAAGATCCTGAAAGAGAAAGACTTCCAGCCAAGAATTCTGTACCCAGCAAAACTGTCCTTCAAAATTGAGGAAGAGATTAAAGTTTTCACAGGCAAAGAAGTCCTGAAAGAATTTGTCAACAAGAAATACTAAAAGAAGTTCTGCCAGCTAAAAAAAGGGGGGGGGAGGGGTCTAGATGAGGACACAGAATTGAAGAGTACCACTAAGGGTAATTTAAAGAATACAAAGAGAAAGAGGGGAAAGAATATATAGATCTGACAAATAAACTAAAAAAAGATAAGATGGTGGAATCAAGAAATGCATTTTCAGTACTAACTTTGAATGTTTATGTACTGAACTTACCAATTAAAAGATGCAGACTGGCAGAATGGATTAAGAAACATAATCCAGCTATATCCTGCTTACAAGAGACCCATTTTAGGCACAAAGATACAAATAGGTTGAAAGTGAAAGGATGGAAAAAGATTTTCCATGCAAGTTGTAACCAAAAGAAAGCAGGAGTAGCTATACTAATATTAGACAAATAGATTTTAAATGTAAAGACATCATAAGAGACAAAGAAGGACACGATATACTAATTAAAGGGTCAATTCACCAAGAAGATATAACAATCATAAATGTTTATGCTCCCAATCAAGGAGTTCCAAAGTACATGAGCAGAAATAGGCAAAACTGAAGGGAATGATAAATACTTCAACATCAATAATAGGAGACTTCAATACACCACTCTCCTCTATAGATAGAACAACCAGACAGAAGGTCAACAAGGAAATAGAGAAGTTAAATAACTTTACAAATGAATTAGACCTAACAGACATGTATAGGTCATTGCATCCTGAAACACAAGGTTATATATTCTTCTCTAGTTCTCATGGAACATTCTCCAAGATAGATCATATGCTGAGGCACAAAACATGTCTTTATAAATTTTAAAATATTGAAATTATTCAAAGCACTTTCTCTGATCACAATGGAATGAAGCTGTATCTCAATAACCACCAAAGAATGAGAAGATTCATAAATATATGGAGATTAAATACCACACTCTTAAACAACCAGTGAGTCAAGGAAGAAATTACCAGAGAAATGAATAGCTACCCGTGGATGAATGAAAATGAGAATAAAACTTATGAAAACTTATGGGATGCAGCAAAGCCTGCACTGAGAGGGAAATTTATTGCCCTAAATGCAATAAATAAGTTAAAAAATCAAGAAAGGGCAAAAATCAAGGACTTAATAGCAAAACTTTAGGAACCTGGGAAAGAACAGCAAACCAACCCCAAATCAAATAGGAGAAGAGAAATAACAAAGATTAAAGCAGAGATAAATGAATGGGAGAACAAAAGAACAATAGAAAGAATCAATAAAACTGAAAATTGGTTCGTTAAGAAAATCAATAAAATTGATGGACCACTAGAAAGAATGACAAAGAAAAAAAGAGAGGGGATACAAATAAACAAAATCAGAAATGAGAAAGAGTGCATTACCACAGACCCCGAAGAAATAAAAGAAATCATAAGAGGATACTATGAACAACTATACGCCAATGAACTAGGCAACATAGATGAAATGGTCAAATTCCTGGAGACACACAAACAAGCCACCCTGGCTTAGGAAGAAATAGAAGATCTCAACAAACCAATCACAAGTAAAGAGATTCAATCAGTCACCAAAAATATTCCTACAAAGAAAAGCTCAGGTCCAGATGGCTTCACAGGGGAATTTTATGAAACATTTCATAGAGAACTGACACTAATCCTGCTCGAACTTTCCCAAAAAATTGAAGGAAAAGAAACTCTATCTAGCTCATTTTATAAAGCTAATGTCATTTTAATACCAAAACTGGATAAAGATGCTATAAGAAAGGAAAACTACAGGCCAATCTCCCTAATGAACGTAGATGAAAAATTCTCAATAAAATGTTAACAGATCAAATTCAACAGCACATTAAAAGAATTGTACAACATGACTGAATGGGGTTTATACCAGGAATGCAGGGATGGTTCAACACAAGAAAATCAATTAATGTAATAAAGCACATTAACAAATCAAAAGGGAAAAATCATGTGATCATCTCAATTGATGCTGAAAAAGCATTCTATAAAATTCAGCATCCCTTTTTGATAAAAACACTCCAAAAGATAGGAATCAATGGTAACTACGTCAATATGATAAAGGGAATATATGAAAAACTGATAGCCAGCATTGTACTCAATGGAGAGAGACTGAAAACTTTCCCCCTACAAGACTAGGAGGTCCGCTGTCACCACTATTATTCAACATTATACTAGAAGTTCTAGCTAGAGCAATCAGGCAAGACAAAGAAATAACAGGCATCCAAATTAGAAAGGAAGAAGTAGAACTCATTATTTGCAGATGATGTAACACTATACTTAGAAGATCCTGAGAAGTCTACAGCAAAGTTACTTGAGCTAATAAACAAACTCAGCAAGGTGGTAGAACATAAAATTAATGTGCAAAAATCAGTAACATTTCTATGCACAAGCAATGACCTAGCTGAGGAGTCAGTTAAGGAAAAAAAAATACATTCAAAATAGCAACTAAAAAAATGAAATACTTAGGAATGAACTTAACTAGGGGCATAAAGGACTTGGAAACAGAAAACCAAATGACATTGCTAAAAGAAATCAAAGGAAAGCTAAATAGGTGGAAAGACATTCCCTGCTCATGGATAGGAAGGCTAAATATAGTTAAGATGTCAGTTCTCTCCAAATTGATCTACATATTCAAAACAGTACTAATCAAAATTCCAACAACCTACTTTGAAGATTTGGGAAAGCTAACTACCAAATTCATCTGGAAGGGGAAGGGACCCTGAACAGGTAAAAGTATCTTAAGAAAGAAGAACAAAGTGGGAGAATTAACACTCCCTGACTTTTAAACCTATTATAAAGCCAAAGTGGTCAAACAGCATGGTACTGGCACAAAGACAGAAGCATTTACCAATGGAATCGAATTGAGAGTGCAAAAATAGACTACCAAATCTATGGTCAACTGATTTTTGACAAGGCTCCAAATCTTCTGAGCTGGGACAAAATAGTCTTTTCAATAATTTAACATGGAAGAACTGGATATCAATAGTCAAGAGAATGAAGGAGAACCCCTATCTTACACCCTACACAATAATTAACTCAAAGTGGATCAAACACCTAAAATAAGAATATAGCACCATAAAGTTTATAGAGGAAAATCTAGGGAAACATCTTCAAGATCTAGTAGTAGGAGGTAGCTTCCTAAACTTTACACCCAAAGCAAAAGCAACAAAAGAAAAAATAGATAAATGGAACTCCTCAAAATTAAATGCTTCTGCAAATCAAAAGATTCAAAAACATGAAGAGGCAGCCAACTCAATGAGAGAAAATATTTGTAAATCAAATATCAGATAGAGGTTTGATTTCCTGTATATACAAAGAAATCATACAACTCAACAACAAAAGAACAAACAACCCAAGTATAAAATAGCCTAAAGATATGAATAGGCATTTTTCTGAAGAGCAAATACAGATGGCTCAAATGCACATGAAGACATGCTCATCTTAATTGGCTATAAGGGAAATGCAGATTAAGACTACACCTATAAGGATGGCTACTATTAAACAAACAGGAAACTATAAATATTGGAGAGGATGTGGAGAAACTGGGACACTTATGAGCTGCTGGAAGACTATTTGGCAATTCCTTAGGAATCTAAATATTGTGTCTAATTGCCCTATGACACAGCAATAGCACTACTTGGTATATACCCAGAAGAGCTGAAAGCAACAACACAAACAGACATTTGCACACCAATATGCATAGCAGCATTATTCACAATCACCAAAAGATGGAAACAAACCAAATGCCCATCAACAGACTAGTGGTTCAACAAAATGTGGTATATGCATACAGTGGAATATTATGCAGCAGTAAGACAAAATGACATCCTGAAGCACATGATAAGATGGATGAGCCTTGAGGACATAATGCTGAGCACAATTAGCCAGATACAAAGGGTTAAATACTGTATGATTCCACTTTTATGACCAGCATAAAGAACGCTGAGGGACTGTGGACTTTGGGCCTTCTATGTGATGCCCGATGAATGCAGGTAGCTGACAGATGCACTGATGGAGAAGTAGATTGGTGAATGATGGTGTATACTTACGAATGAAGGTTGTGCTGCTACAAAAAGGATCAAAGTCATGAGGCATGCAGCTATGTGAATGAACATGTGGGATATTTGATGAGACAAAATAAGCCAGAAATAAAAGAGCAACAAAGGTATGGTCATTTACCATACTATTCTTTACCATACTTTAGAAAATGCTGATAAGAAAACGGGGTGTAAATTGTAAGCTTTTAGAGCAGACGTGTTAGTTCCAGAGTGATGATTATTATTTCTGGATTTTGAGAGGTTGTATATATATATATAACCTGATATTTAGAGACAAGAATGAAGCCAAACAGGTTGGGGTTAAAGTAATTCAGAACATAGGGGTAAGGAAGACAGTGTGTATATTTTAGAACCACATATACTCTTTGAGTCCAATGGAAGAAAGGTTTATTTGGTCTGGAACTGAAATTTTTGCAGTGCATAATCTATTTCAACCTATCTGTATAGCTCATTTGAACAACTGAAACACAAGGAGTAAGGAATAAGAAAGAGGTTCTTCAATCCTGTATAGATTACTGTACTCCTGGAGACATCCTAGAGTATATTGAGCACCTAATCAAAAAGTATTGGCAAAGGCCCTGAGGGATGGTTGAAAGAATATGAAACTATTATTATATCATCAGGGAATCCCCTGATACTGTGTCAAACTTTAGGGACACCCAAGTCAATAGGCCATGCCTTCAATCATAAGGCTTACTCTTGTGAAACTCATGTAGGTACCAGAGAAATTTAGACTATCTATAGGCATGCCTGAGAGTTATTTCTGAAGGACCTCTGTTGTTGTTCAGATGTGGCTTCAGTCTCCCTAAGTCCAACTCTGCAAGTGAAATCACTGCCCTCCCCCCTACAAGGGACATGACATTCAGGAGTGAAAGTCTCCCTGGTGACATGGGAGATGACTCCCAGGGATGAATCCAGACCTAGCACTAGGGATCAACAATTCCATCCTGAACAAAAGGGGAAAAAGAAGTGTAATTAATAAAGTGTCAGTGGCAGAGAGAGTACAAATAGAGTTGAGCGGCTACTCTGGAAGTTGCTCTTATGCAAGCTTCAGGTAGACCTTGCTACCTATCATAATCTGCTAAACCCCAACCAGAACCATTCCAACCAATCCTAAAGAACACCAAGGGCAATATCCTAAAAAACACCAAGGGTTCCATGCAATAGAATAACTTTCCAGAAACCTATAACCCCCAAATGGGTCCCTGGTCCAGATAAGTCTTGAAACCTAGCCCAGCCCCCCTACATAGCTCCACCTCCTTACCCCATAGTAATGACAGACCCTTCCAATATCAAAAATTTAGAATTGCCATAGCCCAAACAACCCTAAAGAGGGGTATGGAAAGATCAAAGGTAATGGTGGAGTTATACATAGAAGATAGGATTTAACAAATGAAATCTGAATCATTTAATTGATATCTCTTTTAGTCTCCAGGAGTTTAGAACAGCTAGAAATAAAAACCTAAAATTGTGAAATTGTAACCCATGTCAAAGTCTGAAATATATTCCATAACTAATTATGGTGTTGTACTTTGAATGGTATAGCTTTTTTGTATATATGTTATTTTTCACAAAGAAAGAAGGAAAAAAAGTCAATTGTGATGATAAAAAATATTTAAACCCTCTAGCCTCCTATATTCTGGAGCAGCAAGAAGGAAAAATATGAGAAGATCATGTGGTAGCCCATGACAAACTCTGAGATCTGTCCTATAACCACTTGTTGAAGAATGCTTTGAAAACTATTTGCTTTTTTTATTTCTTTGCTTTGCATGTATGTTAGACTACACAATAAAGAAAGTTAAAAAAAATGAAGGGGAGTCTAAAATATCTTCAAACAATCACTGAGAGAAATTGTGACTAAGGACCCAGCTCTGCAAGAAACACTGGAGGGGGCACTATGGGCAGATAGGAAAAGGCAGGAGGCAGAGGTCTGGAGAAGAGTGTAGAAATGAAGACTATAAATAAAGATAAAAAGAGAAAAAAATTAGATTTGACACAAAATAGCCAATAGACAAAATGGTAGAAGAAAGTACTACCTTTACAGTAATAACATTAAATGCTAATGGATTAAACTCCTCAATTAAAAGAAACAAAGATAGTTCAGTGGAGAAAGGATAGACTTTTTAACAAATGGTGCTGGCACAACTGGGCATCCACATGCAAAAAGTTAATCTAAACACAGATCTTACCCCTACAACAAAAATCAACTCAAAATATGCTGATTAAGGGTGAACTAGAAATTGCAAAACTGTATATAGAGAGGTATAAAGCTATATGAATTTGGGCTTGGTGAAGAGTTGCAGATACAGTATAAAAAGCATACTTCATGAAGAAAAATATTGATAAGTTGGACTTTATTAAATTAAAAACCTTCTTCTCTGAGAAAGATAGTGGTAAGACAAAAGACATGGAGAAAATATTGACCAAGTGCATATCTGATAGAAGTCTTTTATTCAAAATAGGCAAAGAACTCATAAACATTAACAATAACAAAATGAAAAACCCAATGGATGATGGACAAAGGATCTGAACAGACAGCTCATTAGAAGAATACATACATAATGTGATGGTAAAGTGTATGTGCCAACGTGGCCAGGTTATACTGTCCAGTTTTCTGGCCAAGAAGCATTGGGTTGGTTGTTGCTGTGAAGATATACCATGGGTTTGAATTATCAGTAAACTGACTGCATCTATGGATGATGAAATCTATAAACAACTGAGGTGATTGCCTTCAAAAACAAGGAAGTCTCTTCCAATCACTTGAAGGCCTTAAAAAGAGAAGTGATGATTTCCACAGTCAGAAGAGAGAACGTTCATCTCTATTTCAGCCAGTCTGCTTCTCATAAACAATTCATCAAAAGCATTCATCAGAATTCCCAACTTGTGGCTGGCACTACAGAATTTAGACTTGTCCAACTGCACAGTTATGTGAGTCAATTCTTACAAAATTAATAATATTTACACTATATTTATTAGGTATATTTATGTTATTTATATATCCTGTTGGTTCTCTTTCCTTAGAGAACATTGACTAATACAGCTTCTATTCCAAAAGCGGTACTTGAAAAACTGAATCTTAAAAAAACAAATATCTGGATTGGTTCTGGGTTTTTTGGAGTTTGTTCTCTAATCTGATTTGATTCAAAGGCACTATTGATTCTATTTCCAACAATCAAGATGACACTGACAGTCTATGGCATGAGTTGGCAATAGAAATATGCAAAATATTTCCACTGAATATAGCTACTCAAATACTTATAAGAGAGAGGACTCTGTGTGAGAGTGTTTTTGACACCTTAACAGAACTTTGTGGAGTTAAAAAGCATAATGATGTTGGCTGGTTATTCTTAAATATGCTGGCTACAGCTGTAAAAGGAAGGGATGAGGTGAAACTTTCAAATTCCCATCTTAAGCGCTGCATGAATGATGCAAAAGTTTCTATATGTACTCTGAAAGAAAATCTTATGTCAAGTAGCCACAAACTTGAGATTTCTGAAAATCAGATCCAGAGTCTTACTATGCAAGTGGCTGAATGACAATGGTAATTAAATTCCCAGCTTGCAGGGTGTCTACTACTAAGGTGAGGGCATTGACTGGAAAGGAATGGGGTATTGAAAGTTACAACGGGCACATATAGGTTGATAGTGATAGCAGTGGTGACAATGAAACTCTAGGTTCTGCTAAGTCTTTTCCAAATAGACCTGTAATGATCTGCTCTGAATTATCAGTCACCCAAACCTCCAGTCTTCCCTGAGGAATCTGACATGTGACAGCCACTTGAAGATATTAACTCACCTGTGCCTGATAAACATGTAATCACCTCCCTTGAGGGAATAGACTCCACTCCTCTATGTAAAGAGATTACTCCTGTTTCACCAGGTGAAACTGCAATGGATAGTTCTGAGGGAGTTGGCCTGCAAGACACTTCTAATCCTTCTCTAACCCAACCCTACCATTTCTCTTTTTTTTTTTCCAGATTGAAACTAGATTGAAGTCCCAATGGGTCTCAAAGTGTGAGGCAAAAGTGTAACCCATAAGGAAGTATGCTAAACTCCAAGATTACTTCATGATATTTCCAATTTATATATATATAATTCAGGGAATATGTGTGAGAATAGAAATTAAAGGTGTGGGATAAAGGTGGAAGTAACATAAAGTTATATCAGTCTGAATTCATTGATATAGGCCCACTAAGTAGAAATTTTGGATTCTATGTTGTATTTAAGAGGGTTAAAATGGGCTCTAACAGTTAATATGTGCAGTTGGCTGAAATATGAACCAAAAGGTGGCCTGTATTACTTGAGATCAGAATTTCAGAATTTAGATGGGGGATCCAGAGAGTGGAATGCTAGAGTTGATTTATCATGTAAGACCTGCTTACACACTGTCAGAATGCCAGAGAACATATATTTCAGAAGGAGTGTGAGGAATAAATTTGAGATACTATCACCATCATCTTTGAAGAGCTCTGGAGTTACTCTTCTCTGTAGGTCAGATATTACTGTGGAAATTCTTGTTACTGAACTTGGATCCTTAAACACAGTGGGGATGACCAGACTGTAGACTGGCAGAAGTTGAGAGGCAGCAATTAATTGTCAAAGACAACGTGGGTGTGGTTACCATAAAGGGCAGAATACTTAAGCAGTAATCAAAATAGTTTGACTCACAGAAACCTATGGCATCAGCTAGTAGATCATGGGGTACCTAGAAGTAGGGAAGTCTACTAAATTCTTACTTGATCTGTGTAACATAAGCAGAAGAATTCCAGTTCAAGTAAACAAAAGTCTAACTTGAATTGTGAAAGTAGAGAGTCATGTCACCTTAATTAATTCCCTGACTTCAGACAGTTTACAGGCCCAGAACCCCTTGAATGAAGAGATACCCAGATCCCCTTGGTGAAGGACTCTGATACACTGCCAAAATTTTGCAGTGTTAATCTTCTTCAGACAGTAAGAGACATGCAGCCTTTTATTAAGGTAACTGTTCATTGGAGAAAAGGAAATTGCCAGACATTTTAGGGATTATTAGACACTGACTCAAAAGTCATATTAATTCCAGGAGATCCAAAGTATCACTATGGTCCTCTAGTCAGAGGAGGTGCTTTTGGGAGTCAGATGCTCAATGCAGTTTTAGGTCAGGTCCATCTCACAATGAGTTTAGTAGGTCTCTGAATCCATTCTGTGCTTATTTCCCCAGTTCCAGAATGCATACATACTTCAGGACTGAATTTGCTTTCCCTGAATATAATGCTTCTGCCAAAACTACCATCTCTAGACTTAGAGAATGCCTTATCTACTGTAATGGATTCCACACAGCATTGCTTCTGATCAAGGAACACATTTTACAGCAAATTAAGTATGGAGATGGTCACATGAACATGGAATTCACTTGTTTTTGCCATGTTTCCCCATCATCCTTAAGTGGTTCTGTTGATAGAACAGTGGAAACACCTTTTTTTAAGGAAGTTAAACAGTCATAGTCACACATGATATAATCCATCATAACTTTATAATCAGTGGCTTCCAGTGTAATCACAGTTATGTATTCACCACCAGAGTCTCTATGAGATTATTTCCATTTTCCTCACAAAGAAAGAAGAGAAATGAGAGAGAGAAAAAAAAGTAGAAACACTAACAACAAGAATCCCATACCCCCTCCCTTATTCTCTCCTCTTATTGACATTTAGCTCTTTATTTACAATTATTTTTATTTTTTAAGACAATTTTTACAATTAATGGAAGAATACAGCTAACTATACAATACAGTTTATGTTAATTGCATTTTTGCCTTGAATTGGTGACATTCATTCATTCTCCCTCATGTAAAAACTTTCTTGTACTTGTACATTTAATCACCATCATTGTCCACTCTAGGTTTCTAAGTTATACAGTCATAGTTTTTATACCCTATATCTTTCTTTCTGGTGTTCTTCATGCCCCAGCCTTCCACATTCAACTTCATTCACACTCAACTTTGTTCATTATACTTACAATATTGTGCTATATAACAACGTACTGTGCTATCCATGTCTGAATCTTTACAATCAATTCTATTTAACATTTTGTACTCCTTCAGCATCAACTGCAATCTCTACCTTCTTTCTATCTCCTGATAACCTGTGTTCACAAATTTGAATCTCAGGGTTTGCTTATTATAGTCAGTTAATCTAAGTGAGACTATACAGTATTTGTGCTTTTGTCTCTGGCTACTTTCACCCAACAGGATGTCCTCAAGGGTCATCCACATTATTGTATGCATCATGATTTTATTCTATCTTGCAGTTGTGTGATATTTCATCACATGTAGATACCAGTTAGTTTTTCCACTTATTCATTGATGGATATTTGGGTTGCTTACATCTCTTGGCAATCATGAAAAATGCCACTAAAAACATAGATGTATAAATGCCTGTTTGTGTCCTCACTTCAAGTTTTCTGAGTATATACTTAGTAATGGGATTGCTCTAGATCTTAAAGAAATTCTATACTTAGCTTCCTGAGGAACTGCCAAACTGCCTTCCAAAGTGGCTGTACTATTCTACATTCCCAACAGTAAATTAGTATACCTATTTCTCCACATCCTCTCCAGCATTTGTAGTTTCTGTTTACTTTTATTATAATGGCCATTCTATTGAGGTGATAACTTATTGTGGTTTTGATTGCATTTCTCTAAAAACTAATGAAGTTGAGCATCTTTTCATATGCTTCTGAGCCATTTTCATTTACTCTTTGTAAAAGTGTATATCTGTGTCTTTTGCCCATTTTTTAATTGGATTCTTTTATTTTTGTTGTTGAGTTGTAGAAACTCATTATACATTCTGGATATCAAATCCTTATCTGATACATTATTTCCAAATATTGTCTCCCGTTGTATAAGATGCCTTTTACTTTCCTCATAAAGTCCTATGATGTGCAAAAGTATTCAAATTTGAGGAGATTCCATTTGTTTATTTCTTCTTTTATTGTTTGCACTTTAGGTGTAAGGTCTAGGAAACCACCTCTTATAACAGATCTTTAAGATATTTCCCTACATTTTCTTCTAAATGCTTTATGTTCTTAGCTTTAATGTTTAAGACTTTGTTCTATTTTGAGTTAATTTTTGTATAAGGTATGAGATAAGGGTCCTCTTTCATTCTTTTGGATATGGATATCCAAGTTCTCCAAGCATGAAGAGGTTGTTCTGTCCTAGTTGAGTTTAGACTTGAATATTTTATTAAAAAATTGTCTGTAGATGAAAGTCTATTTCTGAACACTCATTCTGATTCCATTGGGGAGTATATCTATCCTTATGTCAGTGCCATGATGTTTTTACCACTGTAGCTTTGTAATATCCTTTAAAGTTGGGTAGTGTGAGACCTCCCACTTTATTTATCTTTCTTAAGATATTTTTAGCTATTTAGGGCACCCTGCCCTTACAAATAAATTTGATTATTGTTTTTCTACTTCTGCAAAGTAATTTGTTGGGATTTTAGTTGGTATTACATTGGAGATATAGAACAATTTGGATAGAATTGACATCTTAGCTATATTTAGCCTTCCAGTTGATGACTGGTGTGCTCTTCTATTTATTAGGACTTCCTGGATTTCTTTTAGCAGAACTTTGTAGTTTTATGTACATAAGTCTTTTTTGTCTTTGGTTAAATTTATTGTTGGAAATGGAATTTTTGTCTTGATTTCCTCCTCAGACTGCCCACTCCCCGTGTATAGAAACCCTACTGATTTTTCATGTTGTCTTCTATCCTGCCACTTTGTTGTACTCATGTATTAGCTCTAGTAGCTTTGCTGTAGATTTTGGGGAATATTCTTTTTTTGTTGCTGTTGGCATGGGCAGGTTCCAGGAATTGAACATGGGTGTCTGGCATGGCAGGTGAGAATTCTACCACTGAGCCATCATTGCACTGCCCTTGAGGATTTTCTACATATAAGATATGTCATCTGCAAACAGTGAAATTTTACTTCTTCCTTTCCAATTTGGTTTCCTTTTATTTATTTTTCTTGTCTAACTGCTCTAGGTAGAACTTCTGGTGCAATGTTGAATAACAATGGTGACAATGGGCATCCTTGCCTTGTTCCTGATCATAAAGGGAAAGCTTTCAGTCTTTCCCCTTTGAGTTTGATGTTAGCTGTGGGATTTTCATATATACCTCTTATTATGTTGACTAAGTTTCTTCTATTCCCATCCTTCGAAAGGTTTTTACCGAGAAAGAGTGCTGAATTTTATCAAATGCCTTTTCTGCATCAATTGAGATGATCATGTTTTTTTCTTCTTTGATTTCTTGACATGGTGTATTACACTGATTAATTTTCTTCTGTTGAACCACCATTGCATACTTGAGATAAAACACACTTGGTCATCGTGTATAGTTCCTTTAATGTGCTGCTGGATTCAACTCGCAAGTGTTTTGTTGAAGAGTTTTGCATCTATATTCATTAAAGAGATTGGCCTGTAATTTTTTTTCCCTGTAGTATCGTTATCTGGATTTGTTATTAAGGTGATGTTGGTTTCTTAGAATGAGTTAGGTAGCTTTCCTTCCTGTTCAATTTTTCGAGCAGGTTTCATAGTAACTCTCTCTTGAATGTTTGGTAGAATTTACATGTGAAGCCATATTGTCCAGGATTTTTCTTTGTTGGGAGTTTTTTGTTAACTGATTCAATCTCTTTACATGTGATTTGTTTGTTGCAGTCTTCTATTTCTCCCCAACTCAATGTTGGTTGTTCATACTTGTTGAGGAAGTTGCCCATTTTATCTAAATTATCGAGTTTGTTAGCATATAGTTGCTAATAGCATTCTCTCATTGTTTTATTTATTTCTGAAGTGTCAGTTGTTTTGGCCCCATTAGAATTTCTGATTTTACTTATTTGCATCATTTCTCCTTTTCTTTTTCTCAGCCTAGCTAAAGATCCATTGATTTTATTGATTTTTCTCAGAAAAATAACTTCTGCTTTTTTTGATTCTCTCTATTGTTTTCATGTTCTCAATTTCATTTATTTCTGCTCTAACCTTAGTTATTTCTTTCCTTCTGTTTGCTTTGGGGTTTTTCCAGGTAAGTGTTTAATTCTTCAATTTTTGCTTTTTCTTGTTTTCTTTTTTTAATTTAGACATTTAGGGCAATACATTTACTGCTCAGCAGTAGCTTTGCTCTGCCCAATAAATTCTGATATGTTGGGTTTCCATTTTCATTTGCTAGAGGTATTTACTGATTTCTGTGGTAATTTCTTCCTTGACTCACTGGTTGTTAAAGAGTGTGCTGTTTAGTCTCCATATATTTGTGAATTTTTCAGGCTTGAAAAAATACCTAACTCCATTCCATTATGATCCAAGAAAGTGTTTTGTATAATTTTGATCTTTTAAAATGTATAAAGGCCTGTTTTGTGACCCAACATATGGTCTATCCTGGAGAATAATCCATGAGCATTGGAGAAAAATGTATATCCTGTTGCTTTGGGAGTCAATGTTCAGTAAATGTTTGTTAAGTCTAGTTCATATTATTCAAGATCATATTATCATATTATTCAAGATCTCTTTTTCCTCATTGATCCACTGTCTGGATGTTCTGTCCATTGAAGAGAGCGGTGTATTTAAGTCTCCAAATAGTACTGGAGAGCTGTCTGTTTTTCTCTCCAGTGTTGTCAGTATTTGCTGCATGTATTTTGGGATAATCTGGCTCTTTTCATAAGTATTTATGATTGTTATGTCTTCTGAAGAGTTGTTCATTTTATTAAACATAATGTCCTTCTTTGTCTCTTTTAACTGTTTTACATTTGAAGTCTAATTTGTCTGAAATTATTACAATACTTCTATATTTTCTAGTTGTTGTTGGCATGAAATCTCTTTTTCCAAACTTTCACAATAATTCTATTTTTGTCCTTGGGTCTAAAATGTTCTTGTACACAGCCTATAGATGGATATATATTTTTATCCATTTGGCTGTCTTTTTTTTATTTTATATGATGTATGGCAGGATCACATTTCATTCTTTTTTTATCCATGTGAGTATCCCATTATTGCAGCATCATTTGTTGATTTTGTTTGTTTGTTTGTTTGGGAACTGCATGAGCCAGGAATCGAACCTGGATCTCCCATATGGCAGACAAGTATTCTTCCACTGAACTACCCTTGCACCCCCAGTCTATGTCTTTTGATTAGGGAGTTTAATCCATTAATGTTTAGTGCTAATACTGCAAAGGCTTTACTTTCTTCTACCTTACAGCCTTTTGGATTTTATATGTCATACCTTATTTTTTTTTTTCTCTGCTTTCATTTGTTAAATCTGCTGGAATGCAATATACCAGGAACAGAACTTTTATAAAGGGGATTTATTAAATTACACATTTACAGTTGTAAGGCCAGAAAAATGTCACACTAAGGCATCCACAGAGATATACCTTGACTCCAAAGAAAGGCCAGTGTCTATCACATAGAAAGGCATGTCGCAGTGATCTACTGGTCCTTGTTTCCAGTTCCATTGCTTCCATCTTCTGATTCCAGTGACTTCTTCTCTAAGCATCTGTGGGTCCACACTTAGCTCTTCTGGGCAAAACTCTGGGTTACATCTCTTAGCTGAGCATTTACCAGGGCTGGAGAATTCTTCTCTTCAGTTTCTCACTATTTCTGTGAGTCCTTCCTTAGCACCTGAGCTATTTCTGACTCAATCTACAAACATCTCTGTCTATATCCAGCTCTGAGGATTTTTCCAAAGTGGTTCCCCTCTTAAAGGACTCCAGCAAATGGATTAAGATGCACCTTGAGTGAGAGGAGACACATCTACATGAACATTACCTAATTAAAAGGTCCAACCCACAATTGGGTGTGTCATTCTCCATGCAAATAATCCCATTTAAAGGGCATACCTACTGCCTCCTTGCCTCCATGGTTTCTGCTGAGATTTCCACACATAGTCTTATTGAGCTTCCTTGTATGTGATAGGTTGCTTTTCGCTTTCTGCTTTCAGTATCTTTGTTTTTGACATTGGATAATCTAATTTGTCATTATCTTGGAGTGGTCTATGTGTATCTGTTCTATTTGACATAAGCTGTGCTTCTTAGACCTGCAATTTTATGTCTTTCATAAGAGCTGGGAAATTTTCAGTGATTATTTCCTCTATTGTTCTTTCTTCCCCTTTTTTCTTCTATTCTCCTTTGGGGGCACCAACAGCATATTTATTAATGTGTTTCATGTTGTCATTTAGTTCCTTGAGGCTCTGCTCATATTTTTCCATTCTTTTCCCTGTTTTTTTATGCGTAGAATTTCAGGTGTCCTGTCTCCTAGTTCATTAATCCTTTCTTCTCCCTCTTCATATCTGTTGCTACATATCTCTATTGTGTAGGCTTTCATTCTATTGTGGCTGTCTTCTATTGTGACTTTCATTCCCATAATTTCTACCATTTGTCTTTCAAGCTTTCAAGTTCTTATGTATGTTTACCCAGTTTCTTCTTTATATCCTTCATCTCCTTTGCTGCATTTTTCTTCAGTTCATTGCATTGATTTTGAAGATTTGTTTGAACATCTTTAATTAGTTGTTCCTACTTCTGCATCTCACTTGAAGCCTTAGTTTGTTCCTCAGACTAGACCATATCATCATGTTTCCTAGTATGAGTCATGATGTTTTACTGGTGTCTAAGCATCTGATTTTCTTGATTAGTTTACTATGGAGTTTTTTTCCCTCTCTTTTGCCTAAGGTTTTCTTATTTGTTGGCTTTGTTCTTTAACATTTGGTTCAACTTATTCTAGGCCTCTAGCATGGTTTCTGTTTATTGCCAATCAGAATTTTTCAGCTCTCATTTTCTGATTCTTGTTCTGCTATAAGGAAGTTTTGTTTGAGATTTACTCTTTTTGCATGTGTGTGTGTGCAGTTCTTTCCACCCTTGGAAAAGCTCTGCCTTCCCTGATCCTCTTCAAGGAATGCTGATCTGCTGTTTATTTTGTGTTGTTTTGTTTTTTGCCTCTATATGTTTTTAATATTCCTCTCATTATCTCTAGTAACTTTTACCTGGAGACTTGGCTTTGGGAAGAGGATCTTCCAAGATATGATTGAAGCAAGTCAGATTTTCCCAGCAAATCAGACCCAGAACTCATGAAGGGAATGTAATCATAATCCAGGTTTCCTGGAGATGAGACCCAGCAGGGTTCAAGTATTTCTTGTGAAGCCTCTTAATTCTGCACTTTTCCTGCCCTGCCAAGAGGATGGTGGTTGTCAGCCCTCTGTTGTCCACAGGCATAAAGTTGTATAGTGCCTTTAATTCTCATCAGACCCTGTCCCTGCCAAGGGCATGGTTGTGACAGATGTTTTGTTGAAGACAGGCTTAAATTGTTTCTATTGTTCACCTCCTGCACTCTGAATTCTCTAAATAACAGTCACCAACTGCAATGTGCCTTGCCCTTCCTCTTTATTCTAGCTTGCTAGTTGATGGAATGCAATATACCAGAAATGGAATGGCTTTTAAAAAGGGGAATTTAATCAGATGTTAGTATACAGTTTCAAGCCTGAGAAAATGTCCCAATTAAAACAAATCTATAGAAATGTCCAATCTAAGTCATCCAGGGAAATATACATTGGTTCAAGAAGGCTGATGAAGTTCAGGGTTTCTCTCTCAAGTGAGAAGGCACATGGCAAACATAGAGTTTCTCTCTCATCTGGAAAGGCACATGAGGAACACAGTCAGGGTTCCTCTCTCATCTGGAAAGGCACATGGCAAACACAGCATCATCTGCTAGCTTCTTCTCCTGGCTTCCTGTTTCATGAAGCTCCCCAGGAGATATTATCCTTCTTCATCTCCAAAGGTCACTGGCTGGTGGACTCTGCTTCTCGTGCCTATGTCATTCTGCTCTGCTCTCTCTGAATCTCCCATTCTCCAAAATGTTTCCTCTTTTTTAGGACTTCAGAAACTACTCAAGACCCACCCGAATGGGTGGAGATACACCTCTACCTAATCCAGTTTAACAATCCCTCTTGATTAAATAACATCTCCAGGGAGATTATCTAACTACATTTTCAAACATACAATACTGAATAGGGATTAGAAGAAATGGCTGCCTTTACAAAATAGGATTAGGATTAAAACATAGCTTTTCTAGGGTACATACATCATTTCAAACCAGCACACCCTTCTCTTATTTTTCTTGTGCTTGTGGGGGAGAGAAGCAGCTTTTCAGCCCCCATTCCCTACAGGCTTGAAAATTACAGAACTTTTAAGCATCCACCTTTCCCCCACCCCTCTCCCAGGAGCAAGTCTGAAAACAGGCTGGGCTCAGATTTTTGTAGATGAAACAGTTTTGTAGTTGTAACAAGTTTGAGACAGGCTGGGCTCTGGTTTTCTCTGAGCATAAGGGATGGACACTGTTCTCCTTGATTAAGATCCACCTGTGGGCACAATGTGTCTGGTGATTACCAGGCTCCCATATGGTGAGGCCTTGGGCTGGGAGAGTGAGAATTTTCCACTTCCTCAGTCAGCAGCTAGCCAGCAAGACCTGGGTTTGTATTACGGAACTGCTTAGACAGTTGAGTCACCCATGTTTCTAAACCAAAACAGGGCCAGGTAATGGAGCAGGGGATATAAACCAGCTCTGATGTGCCTACAATAGTGTCTGGAGAAGTTCTGAAATCCCTATAATTTCCCTGCACTTACAGGCCTCCCGAGCATATAGCACTGCTCAGCGATTTAATCATTTTCAGAGGCGGTTTACCCTGTGGAGCCCAGGTGAGGCTGAAGTTGCTGGTTTCCTGTGCCCTTACTTCACCAGCCAAAATCTGACTAAATGTGGAGACATGCCCACTTCTTTACCTGCCACAAAGTTTTCCCCAGCTGCCTCAGTGTGCAGCCACACCCAGGCAAGGATCAGACTTCCTGCCACTGTTTCCCTAAGAGGTGGGGAATGAGCAGCGGGATCCAGGGCTGGAAACATGAACTTGTCCATGTTTTCTTTGTTCCTCACTGATCTGGGCCTTGCAGTATCCTCCCCTTTACCCCTGGTCCCCAAACAGTTGATTTAGGTATTTTCTGCCTGGGTACTTGCTGCCTTTAGGGAAGATTTGCAGTTATATTTTCTCCCTACTCCTCCATTTTGGAAAATCCTCCCAGCTGCCCTTTTCAATTCTTCCTTGTCCCATAGCTCAAGTATTGCCATTGCTGGGGGTCTCTATGTCAGGATATAGTGGAGATCTGTCTCACTGCTGTGAAAAATTTATTCTCTGACCCTGGCGGGAGTTGTGAAAGATTGTGGCCACTGTTTCTGTGCACTTGTCAAGTTGTGTGGGACCTAATGAGGGGGAGGGGAGAGGACTGGCTTCTAGAAGTTTCCTACTTGTATTTTAGCTTTTTCTTTGATTCAACTTCTACAAGATCCTTTTCCAGTCTATAGCTTCCTCCACAATTCTGAACAAGTAAGAATTGTCCTTTTTCTTCTGTGAATCTCTGAGGAAAGGCTTTCAGTTCATGTTTATATCACCATGTTCCATAACATATTTTTAAATTCCCAGGAACAGAGAGGAGTAGCTCTGATAACCTTGGCCCCAGTGGATAAAACTTCCTTTATGACTTTAACTTGGTGACTCAGACTCACCTTCTGAAGACTCAGTTACAGAGCCAACCACATGGAAATGCCTTGCAAGGCTGGGTAATGCTCTCCAAGAGGCTCTATATATTCTAAATCAGCATATACTTCATGGTGCTGTTTCTCCCACAACCGGGATTCATGGGTTCAAGAAACAAAGCGTGGAAATGTGATAAATCAACTCACTATTACCCTAGTGATCAATAAATTATACTACATATTCATCTGTATCTAATGTATAAGAATGGTTCTTTCTAGTGTGGCCCATTTTACTTAAAGAATAGTTTTTATCTACACTAAATTATAGGCTTATTATCTGATCTTATAAAGCATCTGAAATTATGGCAATTTAAACATTTCTTCATAAAATTCTAATATTCTATAGGAAGATCAGATAAATTTAGGCAGAACTGTGTCATTATATAGCCAATATTTTATATTTTTATATTTTATTATATATATGTACTTACCTTATATTGGACAGCAATCAGTGCCATTCCTTCATTCCTGAACTCTCTGGACAAGAGTCACCCATGGCTTAAGACCAATGAGCTCAAAATTAATCTCCAACTATTGACATTCATGCACTGCATATTGCTATGTATTCTCAATAACAAACTGAGTAATGGAAAAAAAAGCCTGCAGAATTCAACATACTTGATATAAATGTAAGGTTCAACAGATGCCTCATATCCTTAATATATTATTGGTTTACTTTGGGAGAAAAAAATGATAGAACACAATTATCTATAATATGAAATGCAATATACATTGAGTTATTAAAAACAAGAAAATATTCCTGGCAGAAAAGGTATATTAAAATAACATATAGGTAAGAAAAAAATAATATGGCTAATTTAGGCATAAATTTACATGATTTAAAGATCATGTATTCTTAGATCAGGGAAAGTTAAAGATGACAATACTACCTCACAAAACATGATTAAAAAAACATAGTATGCTTAAACAGTGCTCAAATCAAGCAAGTAATAAGAATCTTCAAATATTTGCTAATACTAAATGGGAAGGATTTTATAGCATTTAATTGATAAGAGAGATGAGGAAATTAATTTCTTAGTTATAAAGGCAAAGGCTATTTCATGAGCTATGTTATTAAAGGGAAAGAAATGTCGGCAGACTAAAAGAGTTGAATATTATTTCAGAAAATTTTAGGGGTTGGGCATAGGGGGAAAATTAAAGCTTGCTTATTTTCAAACCAAATCACTAGGAAAATATATCACAGTCTTGAAACAGCAAACAGACAGACTATATTATCACTTCAAGTAATAAGTTAGTAGAAAGACAAAGTCCTTATTAAAATGCTAAGGTGTCAGTACTGGGGCAGGAGCATGGCATGCTGCAGAGGCCCCGGCGGAATGTGGCACCTGGCTTTGCACTAAGGGAGTTGCAGCTCACTCAAGCCCGTGAGTTGCCAATTTTCCTCCCTTAATTTTACTGCTGAGTATGCCTCAAGAGGGCTTGATTATTTTAGGGGGCTAAGCTGATAAGGACAGGTTTAGGCTTTCATTCCATTCTGTTCTACGTAAAACCAAACCTTCCAAATCTGATAATTCAGAATTCTCTTAAGCAGCCAGCAGTTCATCCTTCACTGTTCTTTCCCAGATATTGTCGATATTAGTAATCATTATCAAAACTCCCTTGTCTGGGTAGTGTGACAATGGCTCAGTGGCAGAGTTCTCACCTGCCATGCTGGAGACCCGGGTTCATTTCCCAGTGCCTGACCATGTATTAAAAAAAAAAAAAAGTCAAAAACTCCCTTTTCTGTCAAGGAAACAGAGCCACTGCAAGATCTTCCTTTGCTTTCTGTTCACAGCCTCAGGGGCCATAATGACAGGCAGTGAGAGGAAACCACTGGCCTGTTGGAACCTGTGCACCAAGAAGACTGGCATGTTGAAGGGCTTGGCTTGGTACAGCAAGGAAGCACCCTACTACTAGGACAAGCACTTGAGTTTGAAACTTAGACTTTAAAAAAATACTCCAGTGTTTTCTCTGATCTGAATTTTAGCACCAGTTTTTTTCCATTTCAGTTTTATGGACTGAAGTATATAAAGGAGACTGGTGACAGTATCTTTAACCCTGTCGCCATCCATCCTTATTTGGTCATTCATAAACTTCACTTAAAAGACCAAAATTTAAAAAAAAAAAAAAAAAAAAAAAGGGCAGGCCACGGTGGCTCAGCAGGTAAAAATGCTTGCCTGCCATGCCCTAGGACCAGGGTTCGATTCCTGGTGCCTGCCCACGTAAAAAAAAAAAAGGCCAAAATTTCCAGTCTTCTTTTGTAAAGATTCCTCCCCTTCTCTGGGTGGGATGGGCAAAGACTCTTACATTCCCATGGATGAGAGAGACACCTTCATTTTCTTGATTATGGATGGGATGGGTTCATGTGGTCATACGTACACTTGGTCACACAGCTCTCCAACTGTAGTTCATCTGCAGTTCCTTACTCCCTGTATCCATCAAGGTTTTGTTGTTGCAATGCATAGTGCACCCAGGCAGACCTGGAACTTCTCTAACTTGCTCGTTGCCAGGGCCTCAGCTTGAGCCAGAGGCTCATGGCAGTACTCAATGCATTGATGAACTTGTTACATGGATGCATGAATGTCCTCGTAACAGCTGGCCCTGCACGCAACATGAGGCACTGCATCCTCTGGATGTTTTCTCTCTCCAGACTCTTCACCTTGAAGTCCATCAGCTTCTGACCTGGAGCAGCTGCAGCTCTGCCACTGCAATCCCACACACCCTGCCATGCTGGTACCCACCTATTTCAGACATTTTAAAGTACTATTTACACGATTTAACAAAAAAAATTACTAGAATTAAGAATTTTTAAACATCAAACATTTTCCCCAAAATTATTAGATTGCCATTATTATTTGGTGGATAGGGGCAAAGATAAATTTTCAGTACCTAGGTTTCTTCTTCTATAATAGCATTTCTCAAGGTTGGTATTATTATATTTGGACTTGAAAATTCTGTTTGAGGCTTTTGTCCTGGGCATCTTATGATCTTATGATCAGAACATCCCTGATCTCTACCAGCACAATGCCAGTGTTGTTTTCCCTGTTATGACAACCACTTTTATCTCCAGATAGTGCCAAGCTTTCTGGAGGCAAAATCATCCTTGATAATGAGCCACTGCTCCATAAGATGGTGACACTAATAATACCTATACATTAGATACATTGTGAAAATTAAATGAGATTGTACTAAAACTTGGATAATAGATGATTGTGAGAGTTAAATAGTATTATAGAGGATATAGCCCTGTGCCTAAGACATGGTACATATTAAAGATATTAGTTACGATTTGATTGAGGCCTGGTTTTAGTCCCCCAAAATGCTCAAGATTGTATTCTTCGTAATTTTAAGGCTGTTTAAAATTACTTCAAGCCCTATTATGACAGAGAACAGGCATAGTTCTGGACAAGACAGCAAATGCGTTCTGCTATGCATGGTGAATGGAAATACCTTAAACTCCTTCATGAAAGGGATGGAAAAGAACATTTGCTAGATCACAGAAGCCAAACTGAGTCGGAGGTTATGTTGAGCTATTCTAGCAAAGACACTATAATGGGCACAGAAATGCAATAGGCATTATCAATCTATTAGGTTTATAATCATCTGTCATCATCCTCCATATACAACATGTTTTTATGCACAGCCATCTCAGTAAATTAAATAGGAATGTGATGGTGTCTCCTTTATCTCTGAGAAGTTCGGAAATCTCTGCCATTTTACCTGCTCCTAATATACTATTTTGTTTGCTGAGTGGGAAATTTTCTTAGTCTTTTTATCATAATTGCTCTTTCCCTATAGTTCATCAGATCAATGTAAAGCTTCTGCCAATTGTTATGCAAATCCATTTGAATCATGGACTTGATGACCAGAACAATGAACACCGGGTGGTTCAATGGGTCCATTAGATAAATGATGGGAGAGAGCTGGTACAGAAAACCCCATATCATCCAAACTCTGAAAACTCCCACTCTAATCAGTATCATATTGACATGTTTTGGGTGCCCTGCTATCAGTGTCAGCTCAGCCCCAGTATCTAAAATTTCCTGAAACGTCTGGTTTCACTATTCCTAGTTATGATAGTCTTAGACCCCTTTGGATACGGTTTTGAGAACTATTTATTATATATACCTGTTGTGATGTCTAAAGTTCTTTTCTTAAAATGGACTTGGCCTCCCTTTCAATCATGGACTCTGTTCTGACATATGACTCAGTTTTGAAAGCTGGGTGAGAGATAATGACATTCAAATATGTGGTTGACATCAGCCTTTTCCTTGCCAGATTTCCTTGCCAGATTTCAATTGCGCACACACACATACACACATTATATATATATATATATATATATATATATATATATAAAACACACATACACACACACACACACACCCTCAATTAATACCATCATCAACTAACTTTTCTGTCCCTTGTAGCATCATGGGCTATTATCATTGCCATAGATTGTTCAATTGCTTAATTGCATTCTAGAATTGATGCCTATGAGAGTAATTTCACCCACTTAAGCAACAAGTAAGTACATTCTTGATCTCTACAGTTCTGGAATTCTGTTATTCTTATTTATGCTAAGAAGCTCAGTACTATGGCAGTATGTCCCACTAACAACCTTGACCTACAGAGGACAGTCACTACTTACTTCTCAACAGTATCAGTGTATCTGTTCATAGAGCATCCTTATTATTATCGTAAAGTCAGGGTTCTTCTTTCCTGAAGGACAAAATTAGCTTAAATTAGTAATCTATTATAGCAGGGCAACTTCTCAGTTTCCTAATTGTTCCTCAAAATGCTGCGTAAACAGTTTAGTATCTCAATCTCATTGTTTACAGGCCAACATCATTTCCAAGATTCAATGAGCCATCCTAGCAGAGTATTAGAACTGACTTCAGGCATCGTTGCCAGGTTAATAAATCTTGAATCAATTTGAACCAACATTAATAAGCTCTTCCCTATCCAGCCCTATATTTGATCCATCTTCTGTCTTATATTCTCAAGCTCCACTGCCATAAATGTCATCCCAATTCCTAATAAAATTAGTGGGTCCTGCAACTTTTTAGTGAATAATCCATTTCTTGCAGAAAGAAGGATTGTATTCTTCACTTGTTAGAGCAAGAGGGGAAGTCAGGGCTGATCCTCAGGAAGGTAAGGATTAGCATGAAGGGTATTTATCTTGGTATGCCTTTGTCCATTAGTCAGACATAAGGAAGCTGCTCTCTTCTGAAAACAGCAAAGGGATTCACTTCTGCCAGCCATAATCTTCAGAAGAATCTGGTGGGTCATGAATTTCTAGAACATTTTCTTTAATGTTTTCATCCTGGTATTCAGTCCCTATACCACTAAGCCCATATCAGGCCCCTGACTAATATAGGAGACACTTGCCAAGACAGGGAATTCAGTTTTCTTTGTAACCCTGACATTCTTTTGGTCAAATCATTTTCTTTTTTTTTTTTATTAATTAAATAAAAAAAAAGAAATTAACACAACATTTAGAAATCATTCCATTCTACATATGCAATCAGTAATTCTTAACATCATCACATAGATGCATGATCATCGTTTCTTAGTACATTTGCATCGATTTAGGAAAAGAACTAGCAAAACAACAGAAAAAGATATAGAATGTTAATATAGAGAAAAAAATAAAAATAGTAATAATAGTAAAAAAAAGGAAAGGAAAAAGAAAAAAAGAGACACAAACAAACGAACAGACAGACAAAAAAAAAAAACCTATAGCTCAGATGCAGCTTCATTCAGTGTTTTAACATGATTACTTTACAATTAGGTATTATTGTGCTGTCCATTTTTGAGTTTTTGTATCTAGTCCTGTTGCACAGTCTGTACCCTTCTGCTCCAATTACCCATTATCTTACCCTGTTTCTAACTCCTGCTGGTCTCTGTTACCAATGATATATTCCAAGTTTATTCTCGAATGTCCATTCACATCAGTGGGACCATACAGTATTTGTCCTTTAGTTTTTGGCTAGACTCACTCAGCATAATGTTCTCTAGGTCCATCCATGTTATTACATGCTTCATAAGTTTATTCTGTCTTAAAGCTGCATAATATTCCATGGTATGTATATACCACAGTTTGTTTAGCCACTCGTCTGTTGATGGACATTTTGGCTGTTTCCATCTCTTTGCAATTGTAAATAACGCTGCTATAAACATTGGTGTGCAAATGTCCGTTTGAGTTTTTGCCCTTAATTCCTTTGAGTAGATTCCCAGCAATGGCATTGCTGGGTCGTATGGCAATTCTATATTCAGCTTTTTGAGGAACCGCCAAACTGCCTTCCACAGTGGTTGCACCATTTGACATTCCCACCAACAGTGGATAAGTGTGCCTCTTTCTCCGCATCCTCTCCAGCACTTGTCATTTTCTGTTTTGTTGATAATGGCCATTCTGGTGGGTGTGAGATGATATCTCATTGTGGTTTTGATTTGCATTTCTCTAATGGACAGGGACATTGAGCATCTCTTCATGTGCCTTTTGGCCATTTGTATTTCCTCTTCTGAGAGGTGTCTGTTCAAGTCTTTTTCCCATTTTGTAATTGGGTTGGCTGTCTTTTTGTTGTTGAGTTGAACAATCTCATTATAAATTCTGGATACTAGACCTTTATCTGAAATGTCGTTTCCAAATATTGTCTCCCATTGTGTAGGCTGTCTTTCTACTTTCTTGATGAAGTTCTTTGATGCACAAAAGTGTTTAATTTTGAGGAGCTCCCATTTATTTATTTCTTTCTTCAGTGCTCTTGCTTTAGGTTTAAGGTCCATGAAACCGCCTCCAATTGTAAGATTCATAAGATGTCTCCCTACATTTTCCTCTAACTGTTTTATGGTCTTAGACCTAATGTTTAGATCTTTGATCCATTTTGAGTTAACTTTTGTATAGGGTGTGAGATACGGGTCTTCTTTCATTCTTTTGCATATGGATATCCAGTTCTCTAGGCACCATTTGTTGAAGAGACTGTTCTGTCCCAGGTGAGTTGGCTTGACTGCCTTATCAAAGATCAAATGTCCATAGATGAGAGGGTCTATATCTGAGCACTCTATTCGATTCCATTGGTCGATATATCTATCTTTATGCCAATACCATGCTGTTTTGACCACTGTGACTTCATAATATGCCTTAAAGTCTGGCAGCGTGAGACCTCCAGCTTCGTTTTTTTTCCTCAAGATACTTTTAGCAATTCGGGGCACTCTGCCCTTCCAGATAAATTTGCTTATTGTTTTTTCTGTTTCTGAAAAATAAGTTGTTGGGATTCTGATTGGTATTGCATTGAATCTGTAAATCAATTTAGGTAGGATTGACATCTTAACTATATTTAGTCTTCCAATCCATGAACACGGTATGCCCTTCCATCTATTTAGGTCTTCTGTGATTTCTTTTAACAGATTTTGTAGTTTTCTTTGTATAGGTTTTTTGTCTCTTCAGTTAAATTTATTCCTAGTTATTTTATTCTTTTAGTTGTAATTGTAAATGGGATTCGTTTCTTGATTTCCCCCTCAGCTTGTTCATTACTAGTGTATAGAAATGCTACAGATTTTTGAATGCTGATCTTGTAACCTGCTACTTTGCTGTACTCATTTATTAGCTCTAGTAGTTTTGTTGTGGATTTTTCCGGATTTTCGACGTATAGTATCATATCGTCTGCAAAGAGTGATAGTTTTACTTCTTCCTTTCCAATTTTGATGCCTTGTATTTCTTTTTCTTGTCTAATTGCTCTGGCTAGAACCTCCAACACAATGTTGAATCACAGTGGTGATAATGGACATCCTTGTCTTGCTCCTGACCTTAGGGGGAAAGTTTTCAATTTTTCCCCATTGAGGATGATATTAGGTGTGGGTTTTTCATATATTCCCTCTATCATTTTAAGGAAGTTCCCTTGTATTCCTATCTTTTTTTTTTTTTAGAATACATTTTTTTATTAATTAAAAAAAATTAACTAACACAACATTTAGAAATATTCCATTCTACATATGCAATCAGTAATTCTTAATATCATCACATAGATGTATGATCCTCATTTCTTGGTACATATGCATTGATTTAGAAAAAGAAATAGCAAGACAACAGAAAAAGAAATAAAATGATAAAATAGAGAAAAAATAAAAATAAAAATAAAAAATACAAAAATATATAAGAAAAAAAACAACTACAGCTCAGATGCAGCTTCATTCAGTGTTTTAACATAATTACATTACAATTAGGTAGTATTGTGCTGTCCATTTTTTTTTTTTTTAGTAATCATACCATTCTACATATGCAATCAGTAATTCTTAACATCATCACATAGATGCATGATCATCGTTTCTTAGTACATTTGCATCGGTTTAGAAGAACTAGCAATATAACCGAAAAAGATACAGAATGTTAATATAGAGAAAAAAAATAAAAGTAATAATAGTAAGAACAAAACAAAACAAAACAAAAGAAAAACCTATAGCTCGGATGCAGCTTCATTCAGTGTTTTAACATGATTACTTTAAAATTAGCTATTATTGTGCTGTCCATTTTTGAGCTTTTGTATCTAGTCCTATTGCACAGTCTGTATCCCATCAGCTCCAATTACCATTTATCTTACCCTGTTTCTAACTCCTGCTGAACTCTGTTACCAATGACATATTCCAAGTTTATTCTCGAGTGTCGATTCACATCATTGGGACCATACAGTATTTGTCTTTTAGTTTTTGGCTAGACTCACTCAGCATAATGTTCTCTAGGTCCATTCATATTATTACATGCTTCATAAGTTTATCCTGCCTTAAAGCTGCATAATATTCCATTGTATGTATATACCACAGTTTGTTTAGCCACTCTTCTGTTGATGGACATTTTGGCTGTTTCCATCTCTTTGCAATTGTAAATAACGCTGCTATAAACATTGGTGTGCAAATGTCCGTTTGTGTCTTTGCCCTTAATTCCTTTGAGTAGATTCCCAGCAATGGTATTGCTGGGTCGTATGGCAATTCTATATTCAGCTTTTTGAGGAACCGCCAAACTGCCTTCCACAGTGGTTGCACCATTTGACATTCCCACCAGCAGTGGATAAGTGTGCCTCTTTCTCCGCATCCTCTCCAGCACTTGTCATTTTCTGTTTTGTTGATAATGGCCATTCTGGTGGGTGTGAGATGATATCTCATTGTGGTTTTGATTTGCATTTCTCTAATGGACAGGGACATTGAGCATCTCTTCATGTGCCTTTTGGCCATTTGTATTTCCTCCTCTGAGAGGTGTCTATTCAAGTCTTTTTCCCATTTTGTAATTGGGTTGGCTGTCTTTTTGTTGTTGAGTTGAACAATCTCATTATAAATTCTGGATACTAGACCTTTATCTGATATGTTGTTTCCAAATATTGATTCCCATTGTGTAGGCTGTCTTTCTACTTTCTTGATGAAGTTCTTTGATGCACAAAAGTGTTTAATTTTGAGGAGTTCCCATTTATTTATTTCCTTCTTCAGTGCTCTTGCTTTAGGTTTAAGGTCCATAAAACTGCCTCCAATTGTAAGATTCATAAGATATCTCCCTATATTTTCCTCTAACTGTTTTATGGTCTTAGACCTAATGTTTAGATCTTTGATCCATTTTGAGTTCACTTTTGTATAGGGTGTGAGATACGGGTCTTCTTTCATTCTTTTGCATATGGATATCCAGTTCTCTAGGCACCATTTGTTGAAGAGACTGTTCTGTCCCAGGTGAGTTGGCTTGACTGCCTTATCAAAGATCAAATGTCCATAGATGAGAGGGTCTATATCTGAGCACTCTATTCTATTCCATTGGTCAATATATCTATCTTTATGCCAATACCATGCTGTTTTGACCACTGTGACTTCATAATATGCCTTAAAGTCCGGCATCGCTAGACCTTCAGCTTCGTTTTTTTTCCTCAAGATGTTTTTAGCAATTCGGTGCAACCTGCTCTTCCAGATAAATTTGCTTATTGGTTTTTCTAATTCTGAAAAATAAGTTGTTGGGATTTTGATTGGTATTGCATTGAATCTGTAAATCAATTTAGGTAGGATTGACATCTTAACTATATTTAGTCTTCCAATCCATGAACACGGTATGCCCTTCCATCTATTTAGGTCTTCTGTGATTTCTTTTAGCAGTTTTTTGTAGTTTTCTTTATATAGGTTTTTTGTCTCTTCAGTTAAATTTATTCCTAGGTATTTTATTCTTTTAGTTGCAATTGTAAATGGGATTCGTTTCTTGATTTCCCCCTCAGCTTGTTCATTACTAATGTATAGAAATGCTACAGATTTTTGAATGTTGATCTTGTAACCTGCTACTTTGCTGTACTCATTTATTAGCTCTAGTAGTTTTGTTGTGGATTTTTCCGGATTTTCGACGTATAGTATCATATCATCTGCAAAGAGTGATAGTTTTACTTCTTTCTTTCCAATTTTGATGCCTTGTATTTCTTTCCTTGTCTTATTGCTCTGGCTAGAACCTCCAACACGATGTTGAATAATAGTGGTGATAATGGACATCCTTGTCTTGTTCCTGATCTTAGGGGGAAAGTTTTCAATTTTTCCCCATTGAGGATGATATTAGCTGTGGGTTTTTCATATATTCCCTCTATCATTTTAAGGAAGTTCCCTTGTATTCCTATCTTTTGAAGTGTTTTCAACAGGAAAGGATGTTGAATCTTGTCAAATGCCTTCTCTGCATCAATTGAGATGATCATGTGATTTTTCTGCTTTGATTTGTTGATATGGTGTATTACATTAATTGATTTTCTTATGTTGAACCATCCTTGCATACCTGGGATGAATCCTACTTGGTCATGATGTATAATTCTTTTAATGTGTTGTTGGATTCGATTTGCTAGAATTTGGTTGAGGATTTTTGCATCTATATTCATTAGAGAGATTGGTCTGCAGTTTTCTTTTTTTGTAATATCTTTGCCTGGTTTCGGTATGAGGGTGATGTTGGCTTCATAGAATGAATTAGGTAGTTTTCCTTCCACTTCAATTTTTTTGAAGAGTTTGAGGAGAGTTGGTACTAATTCTTTCTGGAAAATTTGATAGAATTCACATGTGAAGCCGTCTGGTCCTGGACTTTTCTTTTTAGGAAGCTTTTGAATAATTGATTCAATTTCTTTACTTGTGATTGGTTTGTTGACGTCATCTATTTCTTCTTGAATCAAAGTTGGTTGTTCATGTCTTTCCAGGAACCTGTCCATTTCATCTAAATTGTTGTATTTATTAGCGTAAAGTTGTTCCTAGTATCCTGTTATTACCTCCTTTATTTCTGTGAGGTCAGTGGTTATGTCCTCTTCCATTTCAGATCTTATTTATTTGCATCGTCTCTCTTCTTCTTTTTGTCAATCTTGCTAAGGGCCCATCAATCTTATTGATTTTCTCATAGAACCAACTTCTGGTCTTATTGATTTTCTCTATTGTTTTCATGTTTTCAATTTCATTTATTTCTGCTCTGATCTTTGTTATTTCTTTCCTTTTGCTTGCTTTGGGGTTAGTTTGCTGTTCTTTCTCCAGTTCTTCAAAGTGGACAGTTAATTCCTGCATTTTTGCCTTTTCTTCTTTTCTGATATAGGCATTTAGGGCCATAAATTTCCCTCTTAGCACTGCCTTTGCTGCGTCTCTTAGGTTTTGATATGTTGTGTTTTCATTTTCATTTGCCTCGAGATATTTACTGATTTCTCTTGTAATTTTTTCCTTGTCCCACTGGTTGTTTAAGAGTGTGTTGTTGAGCCTCCACGTATTTGTGAATTTTCTGGCACTCTGTCTATTATTGATTTCCAACTTCATTCCTTTATGATCCGAGAAAGTGTTGTGTATGATTTCAATCTTTTTAAATTTGTTAAGACTTGCTTTGTGACCCAGCATATGGTCTATCTTTGAGAATGATCCATGAGCACCTGAGAAAAAGGTGTATCCTGCTGTTGTGGGATGTAATGTCCTATAAATGTCTGTTAATTCTAGCTCATTTATAGTAATATTCAGATTCTCTATTTCTCTATTGATCCTCTGTCTAAATGTTCTGTCCATTGATGAGAGTAGTGAATTAAAGTCTCCAACTATTATGGTATATGTGTCTATTTCCCTTTTCAGTGTTTGCAGTGTATTCCTCATGTATTTTGGGGCATTCTGGTTTGGTGCATAAATATTTATGATTGTTATGTCTTCTTGTTTAATTGTTCCTTTTATTAGTAGATAGTGTCCTTCTTTGTCTCTTTTAACTGTTTTACATTTGAAGTCTAATTTGTTGGATATTAGTATAGCCACTCCTGCTCTTTTCTGGTTGTTATTTGCATGAAATATCTTTTCCCAACCTTTCACTTTCAACCTATGTTTATCTTTGGGTCTAAGATGTGTTTCCTGTAGACAGCATATAGAAGGATCCTGTTTTTTAATCCATTCTGCCAGTCTATGTCTTTTGATTGGGGAATTCAGTCCATTAACATTTAGTGTTATTACTATTTGGATAATATTTTCCTCTACCATTTTGCCTTTTGAATTATATATATCATATCTGATTTTCCTTCTTTCTACACTCTTCTCCATACCTCTCTCTTCTGTCTTTTCGTATCTGACTCTAGTGCTCCCTTTAGTATTTCTTGCAGAGCTGGTCTCTTGGTCACAAATTCCCTCGGTGACTTTTTGTCTGAGAATGTTTTAATTTCTCCCTCATTTTTGAAGGATAATTTTGCTGGATATAGGAGTCTTGGTTGACAGTTTTTCTCTTTTAGTAATTTAAATATATCATCCCACTGTCTTCTAGCTTCCATGGTTTCTGCTGAGAAATCTACACATAGTCTTATTGGGTTTCCCTTGTATGTGATGGATTGTTTTTGTCTTGCTGCTCTCAAGATCCTCTCTTTCTCTTTGACCTCTGACATTCTAACTAGTAAGTGTCTTGGAAAACGCCTATTTGGGTCTATTCTCTTTGGGGTGTGCTGCACTTCTTGGATCTGCAAATTTAGGTCTTTCATAAGAGTTGGGAAATTTTCAGTGATAATTTCTTCCATTAGTTTTTCTCCTCCTTTTCCCTTCTCTTCTCCTTCTGGGACACCCACAGCACGTATATTTGTGCGCTTCATATTGTCATTCAATTCCTTGATCCCCTGTTCAAATTTTTCCATTCTTTTCCCGATAGTTTCTGTTTCTTTTTGAAATTCAATTGTTCCATCCTCCAATTCATTAATTCTAGCTTCTGTCTCTTTAAATCTACCATTGTAGTTATCCATTGTTTTTTCCATCTTTTCTACTTTGTCCTTCACTCCCATAAGTTCTGTGATTTATTTTTTCAGTTTTTCTGTTTCTTCTTTTTGTTCAGCCCATGTCTTCTTCATGTCCTCCCTCAATTTATTGATTTGGTTTTTGAAGAGGTTTTCCATTTCTGTTCGTATATTCAGCATTAGTTGTCTCAGCTCCTGTATCTTATTTGAACTATTGGTTTTTTCCTTTGACTGGGCCATATCTTCAATTTTCTGAGCGTGATCCATTATCTTCTCCTGGCGTCTGGGCATTTAATCAGATTTCCCTGGGTGTGAGACCCAGCAGGTTGAAAGATTTTTCTGTGAAATCTCTGGGCTCTGTTTTTCTTCTCCTGCCCAGTAGGTGGTGCTCATGGTGCTCATCTGTCTGCGGGTCCCACCTGTAAAAGATGCTGTGGCTCCTTTAACTTTGGAAAACTCTTGCTGTAGGGAGGGGTCACCAGCCAAAGCGGCTTGGGGGAGTACCAATCCGAATCTCCCAGCCAGCCCGGGGATCCACACGCGGGGAGGTTCGCCAGCCTCTGTGGCTTGGGGGAGCGCCTGTCCAAATTTCCCAGCTGGCCCGGGGCGCCAAGCATGGTGGGGGGGCACCGACCTCCGTGGCTTGGGGGAGCGCCTGTCCAAATTTCCCCGCCATCCCAGGGCGCCAAGTGTGGCGGTGGGGCACCAGCCGCCACGGCTTGTGGGAGTGCCTATCCACCGTTCCCAGCCAGAACGGGAAGCCACGTGTTTGGAAGGGATCCCGGTCGCCATTCTCCGCGGCTTGGGGATCTCCGATCCAATTCTCCCAGCTTGTCCGGGGGGCCGTGCGTTGGGGGGGTGCCAGCTGCCGCAGCCTGAGGGGACCACCTTTCCAATTCTCCCAGCCTGCCTGGGAAGGAGGGAGGGAGGAACTCCGGCCTCCTGCCACCCCAGCCTGGGGAAGCCCGCGCACCTCGGCGATCTCACCGGAACAGGTTCTCCCAGCCAGTCAGCCATTGCAGAATGGGGTACGCTGTCCTCTTGGTCTCTGTCATGGCTCCAGGAGCTGTCCTGTATCGTTTCCACCTCCCTAGTTGCTGTTTTGGAGGAGGAACCCAGACCCGCGCGTCTTACTAAGCCGCCATCTTCTCCGGAAGTCCAGGGAAGCTTATTTTTGTTTGAGGCTTCACTTGAATCATCTTGCAGGAGATCCCACTGGTGTAATATTGCACATGGCCCAAGTACTCCACGAGTTATGGGCGCCTCCTCCGTGGGTCCCACCTGATCAAATCTTAAGTCTTATTTTCTGCACAGCCCTCCTACCAACTGCAAGAGGAGATAAGGATGTCCATCAAGAATGACTTTTCTTCACCTCAGTGTGCTCTGAGATGATAGTTGAGTGATGTGATGCTATCATGTTTTTCAAGGCTCCTATGCAGTTAATTAGAGTCAGTCATATAATTACTTACATCTCAATTTCTTTCAATGGCTGGAGCTGTTGCAAAAACTAATGCTCTTTTTGCTACCCATATCACTTCCTAAAGTACCATACGTCGACATATTACTAAAAGGAATCCTAAAGAAAACTGGTGGGAACTCTATCCCATTCGTAATTAGTGGTGGAAACTTCATTGCTCTCAGACCAGTGAATGATTCAAATTCAGAATCTTATACCATGTGTCTTCTTTCTAAGGTCATTTTTGGCACCAACTAGCAAATTCTGATTTCTTCAAGATTAAATGAAAATGATTTATTTGGAAATATGAGGAAATATGAGGGATTAAGAATCATAGATGGAGAAGTAAGGGAAGTCAATTAAAGATGCTGCAACAAACAGTTTAATGCTGTAGGCAACTAAGATTTAATCTCATCTTACTTCTTGAGTCAGCTTGACAATTTTTATTTGCTCAGGTTAAGATTCATTGTAATAAGCATTTCAAGTATAGTATACCAAAATAGCATTCATTTTGTGATCCTGGTGAGAAAGTGTGTGTGTGTGTTTGTGGTGTGGACAAATTTAGAATTTTCTGTAAGAATGTTAACAAACATTTTTAACAATGGTAATAGCATACTAGTGTAGTTTCAGATACTTTTTCTGTATACTTTCCCCAGTAACTTAAGGAAGGGAAGAAGTCTATGACACCTACATCATAGACATTCATACTAAGGAGAATTGTCTTTTTGGCCAAACCATTTTTATTTTCCCTTGTTAGACATAGTAGCAAAAAATGAGTCACCAATTTTTTGGCACAGAGGCCATTATGGATTTAGAAGATTGGCAGTGTTTTGTTCTTTGCCTAGCTCACTTAAAGAGTGTAAACTAGAGGGAGAATCACCATGTGATACCAAACTAGCCATTGGCATCAAAAGGATGCCCATAGTCACTAACTTAATCCAAGATGGCCCATTGTCTGCCTCTTCTCTAGACCTTTGCTCTTATGATACAGATGTTAGCTTATATAAGAATCCCATATACTAAACCCCTGGATAAACTGCATTACATTTAGAAAGAAATCATCACTCAGCTCTACTTTAACTGTTGTCATATTGCCATTTTGCATATCAAATTTCATGTTTCTGGCATGCATCAATTTCTAATACAAATTTATTTCCCCTATTTATACTTCAAGTATTGGAGGAGGGTGGTGATAATGGGGTTAGTTTTGAAGTGTTTCTGTTCTGGAGGAAAACTAGAGTTGGTTCCAGGTATTGCTACTTGCCTAAAAGCTTGGAGTTTTCATTTCCAACCAACACTACTATGCAGTGGGTCTGGGGACCCACCTTACATGCATAGGACCTATCACGTTCTGGAGATTAAATACAGGTGTTTTCTAGAACAGTTGGAAGGGAAGAAATTATAAGAAGTGAAAGTTAATTACCCAGATGGAAGATAAGTAGCAAATATGCAGAATAATGTCAGTGACAAGTCTTCATTGATGACAATTCAAGGAACTTCCAGGTACAATATAGAATTAACATTCATACTGTGACAAGACAGTGTCCAACTATATTGCTGAGGTAGGTAATTTGTGCTGTTAAATTTAGCAAATATATATAGTCTCTCTTTGAAGACATGTCATCAGTTCACTTTGGCCCTCCCAACTCTCAATTTGCCAGTCAATAACCCTGGGTGGAAAGAAAATAAAAGTGGATTATAATTCCTTTAAATTATTTTTATTTTTGTACCTTTGGTCTATGAATTGGGGGGAAAAGAACCAATAAAGTAAAGTCCTTCTTATTCCACTAGGGGTATCTTGTCTTCCTCTCAAGGCTGATAAGGACATTTCAAGATAATAATGAGATTCAAATGGATTGGGAAGGAGTAAAAATCAAGTAGGATGGTGTACTTGGAAGGCTGGGCAAGGGGCATTGCTTAATATGTCAACATAGTTTTAAATAATTTTTTATAAGTTAATGAAACTAGTGAAATTATATATCTTTTCAATTTGTCATGACAGTACCTGTATATTATGTTTTATAAACTTTGGTTCTCTATGACAATTGCCATAAAGTAATTTCCACAGAGTGTAAAGATCATATTCCAAAGCTTTTTAGAGGATTTGCAATATAATCTGGAAAACAGAAGAATAATTCAAGGGTACATTTTCACTTAGAATTACAACATTTATCTTAATTACATTTTACTCTACATCAAAATCTTACCCTGAAGAGGGACAAGGTTCTCCTTTCCGTGATGTACACCATATCACACCCATTTTCTGCCCAACATTGACAGCTGGGCAAGATCCATCTTCCTACTGTAAAAATTATCCTTCAAAGACATATTGGCAGATTTCTTTTATGTGCTTTTCAAGGACAGAAGAATAATTACATAGAGTTACAATTATTTCTTATCTGAGTGGTTTGGTTTTCTTTCTAGCATTTTGTATGGCCCCTATTTAATGAATATGAACATTGTCTGCTATATTTATTCTCATTTGTTAACATTTACTCATTCATTTTAATGGTTTTATGTATCTATTTCTATATGACATTTGCTGATATGTTATGTGCATCCCATATTCTCATATAGAGTATATTTAACATTTTCCCTGCAATTATATTGAATGTTCTCTGCTCTTATAAATTACTTTTTGGATGAGAAGGACATTCTTCTCACTTCTAATTATGTTGTCTCTTAGGAGACAATTTCCCCCCTGCCCCCAACAGTTGGAACGCTTTTCTCAATGTACCATATGGTCGTCACTAGATTTTTTTTATTTCTTCATATTTGATTAATATTACTGTGGTATTTTGATTAGTAAACACATTACCTTCTGTCATGTTGTAAGATTGCATTATTGACCTCTAAGCAAACATTTATGAGAAGTGCCTTCATCTTTTTTCATTTTAAAATAAACAGCTCTCTGGAGGAAATACATACCTTCACTGTGTATGTGCCCCAGAATAAATTAGACATTTCGGAGGTATTTTAATTTCATCTTTCAGCACTCACATTAAGAACTTATATTAATGTAGAATTGCAGACCTAGAATTAGAGGCTTAGATCCTTTTCCCTCATTGACACTTAGGTATTCATAACTATAATCATGTTTGCATTGAATCTGAACAATGTATTCTACTGGGTATATTATATATTTATTTTTTTAAATACACATTTTACCTTAGAACAACTTCAGATTTACAGCAAAATTGAAAAAATAACACAGAGACTCCTTACGTATCCTGTACCCTGTTTCCCCTATTATTAAAATCCTATATTTGTATAATATATTTGTCACAATTTATGAACCAATACTAATATGAGATTATTAAGTAAAAGCTATGCTTTAATTATACTTCCTTAGTTTTGACCTAACATCTATTTTCAATTCAGGATCCTATCTAGGATACCATAAAACATGTAGTCATCATATCTTCTTAGGCTGCTATTTACTGTGACAGTTCTTCAGATTTTTGTTGATTTTGATAACCTCGACTGTTTTGAGAAATACTGGTCAGGTTATTTTGTAGAATGACCTGCAACTGGGATCTATCATATTTTTCTTGTAAATAGAGTGGGACTGTGTCTTTTTGAAAGGAAGATCACATACACAAAGTATCCTTTTAATCATATAATGTGAAGGTATGGCAGATGGACTTATTTATCCCAGAAAAAGCATGCTAGTCTTTATCCATTCTTGTGGATAAAGACCTTGTAAATAAGACTTTTTGAAAATGTTATTTTTAGTTATGGTGTGGCCAGTTGAATCAGGATGGTTCTTAATCCTTTCACTGGAGGCTTTATAGGATGGCCACAGGGAGAGAGTCATGAACAAGAGCTGAGAAGCAGGAAGTCAGCAGGATCATGAAAGAGAGACAGGCGAACATTACCATGTGAGAAGAGAGCCAAGGAACCTGAGGATTGTTGGCCAGTCAGAATGCTTCAGACCTCAGGAAGAATTAAGGAGGGCTTCTAGCTTCTGAATCTATGAGCCAATAAATTTCTGCTGTTAAGCCAACCCATTATGTAGTAATTGTCATACCACCATGGAAACTAAGACAAAGAGTGCACACCATCGACATGACTTACCTCTGTTGATACTAACTTTGATCTCCTGGCTGAGATAGTGTTTGTAAGTTTTCTGTGCTGTGAAATACTCTTTTTGTCCTCTAGTGTTCCATCTTATTCTCTTTCAAAGAAGTCACTATAGGTCACTATAGCCCATACTTCAAAAATGGATAGTCATGCTCCATCTCCTTGAGGGTGGAGTGTCTAATAAAAACATTGATATTTTTCTGCGTAGGAGATGTGTCTCCTCCCACCATATATTTATTTATTCAATTATTAATCTATGTCAGTATGGATTTGTTCTAGTTTGCTAGCTGCAAGAATGCAACACACCAGAGATGGATTGGCTTTTAATAGAAGGGGATTTATTTCATTAGTTCTTCAGAGGAAAGACAGCTAACTTACATCTGAGATTCTTTGTTATGTGGAAAGGCTCAGGGTGATCTCTGCTGTCCTTCTCTCCAGGCTTCTGGGTTCCAACAGTTTTCTCTGGGGTGTTTTCTTTCTGCATATCCAAAGGCCTGGGCTGAGCTACGAGTGCTGAGATGAGGTATGCTGAGCTGCTTGGGCTATACTACACTGACCTCTCTCATTTAAGCACCAGCCAATTAAATCAAACATCATTCATTGCAGCAGGCATGCCTCCTAGCTGACCGTGAATGTTATGAGCATCAGATGAGGTTCATGTACCATTGGCTTATGTCCGCAGCAACATAACTAGGCACCTTCACCTGGGCAAGTTGACAAGTGAATCTAACTACCACAGGATTCATGGATATTTATTTATATGCTGGGTTATAATAAAATACTCCTTCATTTTTGTTACTCAAATTGTTTTAGCTTGGGTCATTGGGAGCTTTGACACAACCTCATCATTGTGGGGTTTTTTTGTATGTGTGTGTGTGTGTGTATGTGTATGTTTTAGCACTTTCTTACTTTATGGCACTAAAAGATGTTCCTGTTCAATTTGTAAATCTCCTGCTCTAGTCCTAGAATCAATCATTTCTCCAGAGAGCCCTTGTTCCTTTTTATTGGAAATGAAGTCTGAACACTCTGCGTACTCATTGCTATTGGCATGTTTTTGTTTCCAGGCCATCTCAGATGACAGCAGAAGGAAATACATATGTGTCTACTGACTTGTTGTGTCATGGGTCCTCAAGACTACCCCTGGATTCTATGTTTCACTAGGAAGACTCACAGAACTTAACATATATTAATTCTCAGAGCTATGTACAGTAAAAAGACACCAAGCAAAATTGACAAAGGGTAAAGCTCATAGGGTAAAACCTAAAGGAAATCAGGACCATATTTCCAAGAGTCCTTCACAAGAAGGTATTTAAGTCCTCCAGCAATGAATTGGGAAAACCTATGAAAATGTTGGTTCCCTGGGAATTTCATCAGAGACTCCATGCCTGAGACTAGCTATATAAACAATGCTTGCCTAGCACAGTCCAGAATTCAAGACTCCTAAAGGAAAGCAGTTGTTAGCATAAACCATACTGTTGCTCAAACAGGTTAGGCATCAGTGAGCCTTATAATTTAGGGAATAGTGAAAATTCTCTTGATCCAGCCAAGGGGTAACCATACAAGCAGGGCTTTTTTAATCACAGAAGTCTCAGGATGACTATGTTAACATTTTTCTTCAGAGCTGTGTGTATACATCTATCTATAAATTATTCTGTGTATAACTGTTTGTTATCTACTTCAAGTTAAGCATGAATCCATACTAATAACTCTAACTCTAATCCATTACTGCATGATTATTCTAGTGTCTGCTCTTGTTTAACTATAACTTCCCACCTCAGTTGTGAGAAACCTGTCTTTCAAAACCCACAACACATGTATTTAATTTTTTAATTCCAAGATACATGTATAGCATTATCAGAATTATGAACCCATACACCCATGGGAAATGACTTTCTCAACCAGAGTGTATTGGTATACTCACTTTCTTTTACTCACTCCATCTCCAGATACTTAGTTCAGCACTTTTTTCTCTTGTCATTTCCATGATACCTTATAATTGAAAGCATATAGCAAGTTACCTTTTCAGACTGGCGTCTTTCAGTTAGTAATATGCATTTAAGACTTATCCATACCTTTATTTGGTTTATTAGCTCATTTCTTTCCATCATGTAACAATATTCCATTGTATGGCTTTACTACAGTTTCTTTATACATTCACCTATAAAAGGACATCTTGATTGCTTCCAGATGTTAACAAATATGAATAAAGTTGCTATAAACTTTTGTGTGCAGGTCTTGAATGAAGATATGGTTATTGCCCATGAATCTTTTGACCCATGTGTTATATTAGGTTACATCTCTATATTTTATTTTCTTGGTGTTACTGTAATTGTTTTGATGTCTCATACTCCAATTTTTGCTTCCTGGTATATAAGAAAGCAGTTGACTTTTATATTATCCTAGTATCCTACAATCTTCTTTCTATACTTGATTATTTGTTCCAGAGTTTGTGTCTTTGTGTATATGTTGATTCTTTGGGAGTTTCTACAGACAGTTATATCATCCATGAGTAGACACAGTTATGTTGTTTTTTCCCAATCTGTATACCTTTAACTTCCTTTTTATTTGAAATTTTTAGCTTGTGCTCTTAAATAGAAGAGGGGATAGATAATAACCTTGCCTTATTCACCAACATGAAGGGAAAGAATCTTTAACCTCACTATTGACTGTAATGTTAGCTGGAGTTTTTTGTAGAAATTCTTTATCAAATTGAGGAAGTTCCTCTCTAGTCCTAGTTTTCAGTGTGTGTGTGTGTGTTAATCATAAAAGGGTGTTGGATTATATCAAATACTTCTCTTTTCTAAATCAACTGATATAACCATATGATATCTCTTCCAGTGATATGGTAGATTACATTAATTAATTTATGAGTGTGGAACAAACCATTTATACTTGGAATAATCCACTTGGTCACGGACTGTCATGGTTAGGGACAGGTGTCAACTTGGCCAAGTTGTGGTACCTGTTCATCTGATTGGGCAAGTGCTGGCCTGTCTGTTGCAATGAGGACATTTCATAGGATTAGGTCATGATCACATCAGCAACATCCACAGCTGATTCCATTTATAATCAGCCAAAGGGGAGTGTCTTCTGCAATTAGTGATGCTAAATCCAATCATGGGAAGCCTTTTAAGGAGGACTCAGAGGAGACAGGTTGCATTCCTGCTTTGGCTGGTGAGCCTCTCCTGTGGAGTTCGTCCAGGCCATCCATTGGAGTCATCGGCTTCGCAGCCTGCCCTGTGGATTTTGGACTCTGCGTTCCTACGGTCACGTGAGACACTTTCATAAATTTTATATTTGCAAGTGTTCCCTGTTGATTCTGTTTCTCTAGAGAACCTTAACTAATACATCTTGGTACCGGGAGTGGTTCTTAAGGAACAGAATCTTAAAAATGGGTTTTTATGAATGGTTTTCTACTCTGACTGGGCTCAGAGACACTAAGGACTCTGATTCCCGTAATCAGAATGACACTCCCAATCCATGGACTGAGTTGGCAAAGGAGATAGTCAAAATATCATCATTCAATTCTCCTAATGCTTCGCTTGTATGAAGCCAGACTCTGGGGGATAATGTTTTTGACACCTTTACAGAGTTTTGTAGGAATAAGAGTTATAGAGATGTTGGTTGGTTGTTGTTAGATACACTGTCTACATTAAAGGGTGAAAGGGATGGGCTTAAGGCTTCAAAGAAGAAGCTTAAGTGCCGTCTGAAAGATGTAGAGGTTTCTGTGAGTATCCTGAAGGAAAATTTTATTTCCTGTAGCCGTAGACTTGAGATCTCTGAAAATCAGACTCAGAATCTTATTGTTAGAGTAGCAACTTTACAACGTAAACTGAAATCTCAGTCTTGCATGGTGTATGCTGTTAAAGTGAGGGCATTGATTGGAAAGGAGTGGGACCCTGAAAAATGGGATGGTGACATATGGATTGATAATGATGTTGGGGGTGAGGTTGAAACCCTAGACCATGCTGAGCCTTCTTTAGATAACCCTGTAATAGTCTGCCCTGAGGACATAGCCACCCCACCTCCAGCCTGCCTTGAGGAATTGGCCACCCAACCTCCTCCTGAAGGGATTAGCCCTAGAGTTATTAATCCTGTTTCACCAGATGAAACTGCAAATGAAAGCCCTGAAGCAAATGGCTTGGAAGATATTTCTAATTCTTTTCATGACCCACCCCCACCACCCCTCATTTCTTCTAGACCTATAACTAGACTAAAGTCCCAACAGGCCCCTAAAGGTGAGGTACAAAGTATCACACATGAGGAGGTACGTTATACTCCAAAAGAACTGTGTGAGTTTTCCAATTTATATAGACAGAAAACAGGGGAATATGTGTGGCAATGGATTTTAAGAGTGTGGGATAATGGTGGGAGGAATATAAGGCTGGATCAGGCTGAATTTATTGATATGGGCCCACTAAGCAGAGATTCTGCATTCAATGTTATAGCTAGAGCAGTTATAAAAGGTGTTAACAGCTTGTTTGGGTGGTTGGTTGAAACATGGATCAAAAGGTGGCCAACATTACCTGAGGTTGAAATGCCAGAACTGCCCTGGTATAATGTAGATGAGGGGATCCAGAGGCTTAGAGAGATTGGGATGTTAGAGTGGACTTATCATGCAAAGCCTGCTCTTACACCCCAGGAATGTCCAGAGGATGCACCTTTTACCAGAACAGTGAGAAATAAATTTGTGGGACTAGCACCATCATCCCTCAAGAGCTCTGTGGTTGCACTTCTCTGTAGGTCAGATATTACTGTAGGAACTGCTGTCACTGAGCTGGAATCCTTAAACACAATGGGGATGACAGGATCCCGAGTTGGCAGAAGCCAGGTGGCAGCACTTAATCACCAAAGACAGGGTAGACGTGGGTATTATAATAGACAACAAACTCAAAGGAGGCATCAAAATTATATGACACGCAGAGATTTGTGGCATTGGCTAGTAAATCATGGGGTGCCTAGAAATACAATAGAAGGGCAGCCTACTAAATTCTTGTTGGAGCTGTATAAACAAAAGAGTTCTAGGTCAAGGGAACAGAAGTCTAACCTGAATTACAAAAACACAGAGTCACGGCCCCTTAACCAATTTCCAGACTTGAAACAGTTTACAGACCCTGAGCCCCTTGAATGAAGGGGAGGCCAGGTCCCTGTGGGGAAGAAACCTGTTACACTGCCACAAATTTATACCGCTAAACTTCCTCTAAGTCTTCCCCAAGGAGACCGACGGCCTTTTACCAGGGTAACTGTGCATTGGGGAAAAGGAAATGATCAGATATTTTGGGGATTATTAGACACTGGTTCAGAAGTGACATTAATTCCAGGGGACCCAAAACGTCACTTTGGACCACCAGTCAGAGTGGGGGCTTATGGAGGCCAGGTGATCAATGGAGTTTTAGCTCAGGTCCGTCTCACAGTGGGTCCAGTGGGCCCCCGGACCAATCCTGTAGTTATTTCCCCAGTTCCGGAATGTATAATTGGCATAGACATACTGAGCAACTGGCAGAATCCCCACGTTGGTTCTCTAACTCATGCAGTGAGGGCTATTATGGTGGGAAAGGCCAAGTGGAAGCCACTAGAACTGCCCCTACCAAGCAAAATAGTAAATCAAAAGCAATCCCGTATTCCTGGAGGGATTGAAGAGATTACTGTCACCCTTAAGGACTTTAAAGATGCAGGGGTGGTGATTCCCACCACATCCCCGTTCAACTCTCCTATTTGGCCTGTGCAGAAAACAGATGGGTCTTGGAGAATGACAGTGGATTATCGTAAACTCAACCAGGTGGTAACTCCAATTGCAGCTGCTGTTCCAGATGTAGTATCATTGCTTGAGCAAATCAATACATCCCCTGGTACCTGGTATGCAGCTATTGATCTGGCAAATGCTTTTTTCTCAATAGCTATTAGTAAGGACCACCAGAAACAGTTTGCTTTCAGCTGGCAAGGTCAGCAATATACTTTCACTGTCCTACCTCAGGGGTATATCAACTCTCCAGCCCTATGTCATAATCTTGTTCGCAGAGACCTTGATCGTTTCTCCCTCCCACAAGACATCACATTGGTCCATTATATTGATGATATCATGTTGATTGGACCTAGTGAGCAAGAAGTAGCAACTACTCTAGATTTACTGGTAAGGCATTTGCGTGTCAGAGGATGGGAGAAAAATCCAACAAAAATACAGGGGCCTTCTACCTCAGTAAAATTTCTAGGTGTCCAGTGGTGTGGGGCATGTCGAGATATCCCTTCTAAGGTGAAGGATAAATTGCTGCATCTGGCCCCTCCCACAACCAAAAAAGAGGCACAACGCCTAGTGGGTCTTTTTAAATTTTGGCGACAACATATTCCTCATTTGGGTGTGCTACTCCGGCCCATTTATCAAGTGACCAGAAAAGCTGCTAATTTTGAGTGGGGACCTGAACAAGAGGAGGCTCTGCGACAGGTCCAGGCTACTGTGCAATCTGCTCTGCCACTTGGGCCATATGATCCAGCAGATCCAATGGTGCTGGAAGTGTCAGTGGCAAATAGAGATGCTGTCTGGAGCCTTTGGCAGGCCCCTATAGGAGAATCACAACGCAGACCCTTAGGATTTTGGAGCAAAGCCTTACCATCTGCTGCAGATAACTACTCTCCTTTTGAGAAACAGCTTTTGGCCTGCTACTGGGCCTTAGTAGAGACTGAACGCTTAACCATGGGCCACCAAGTTACCATGAGACCTGAGTTGCCTATCATGAGTTGGGTGTTGTCTGACCCACCAAGCCATAAAGTTGGGCGTGCACAGCAGCACTCTATTGTAAAGTGGAAATGGTATATACGAGATAGAGCCAAAGCAGGTCCTGAAGGCACAAGTAAGTTACATGAAGAAGTGGTACAAATGCCCATGGTTTCCGCTCCTGCTGCCACATTACCTTCTCTTTCCCAGACCAGAGCTATGGCCTCTTGGGGAGTTCCTTACAGTGAATTGACTGAGGAAGAGAAAACTCAGGCCTGGTTTACAGATGGTTCAGCACGATATGCAGGTACCACCTGAAAGTGGACAGCTGCAGCATTACAACCCCTTTCTGGGGTGTCCTTGAAGGACAGTGGTGAGGGGAAATCCTCCCAGTGGGCAGAACTTCGAGCAGTGCACCTGGTTGTTCATTTTGCTTGGAAGGAAAACTGGCCAGAGGTGCGTTTGTATACTGACTCATGGGCTGTTGCTAATGGTTTGGCTGGATGTTCAGGGACTTGGAAAGACCATAATTGGAAAATTGGTGACAAAGAGGTCTGGGGAAGAAGTATGTGGATAGACCTTTCTGAGTGGGCTAAAAACATGAAGCTATTTGTGTCCCATGTGAATGCACACCAGAGGGTGACTTCAGCAGAGGAAGATTTTAATAATCAAGTGGATAAGATGACCCGTTCTATGGATACCAGTCAGCCTCTTTCCCCAGCAACTCCTGTTATTGCCCAATGGGCTCATGAACAAAGTGGTCATGGTGGTAGGGATGGAGGTTATGCATGGGCTCAGCAACATGGACTTCCACTCACCAAGGCTGACCTGGCTACAGCCACTGCTGAGCGCCCAATCTGCCAGCAGCAGAGACCCACACTCAGCCCCCGATATGGCACCATTCCCCGAGGTGACCAGCCAGCTACATGGTGGCAGGTTGATTACATTGGACCACTCCCTTCATGGAAGGGGCAGCGATTTGTTCTAACTGGAATAGACACATACTCTGGATATGGGTTTGCTTTCCCTGCGCGCAATGCTTCTGCCAAAACTACTATCCGTGTGCTTACAGAATGCCTTATCCATCGTCATGGTATTCCACATAGCATTGCTTCGGATCAAGGAACACACTTCACAGCAAATGAAGTGCGAGAATGGGCACATGCTCATGGAATTCTCTGGTCTTACCATGTTCCCCATCATCCAGAAGCTGCTGGATTGATAGAACGATGGAATAGCCTTTTGAAAACTCAATTACGGTGCCAACTAGGTGGCAAAAACTTGAAAGGCTGGGGTAATGTTCTCCAGGAAACTGTGTATGCTCTGAATCAGCGTCCGCTGTATGGTGCTGTTTCTCCCATAGCCAGGATCCATGGGTCCAGGAACCAAGGGGTGGAAATGGGTGTGGTGCCACTCACTATTACTCCTAGTGATCCACTAGGAAAATTTTTGCTTCCTGTCCCTGCTACCCTGAGTTCTGCTGGTCTACAGGTTTTAGTTCCAAAACGGGGTGTGCTTTCTCCAGGAGAAACAACAGTGATACCACTGAACTGGAAGTTAAGATTGCCACCTGGCCACTTTGGGCTACTTATGCCTCTGGATCAACACACCAAGAAGGGGATTACATTATTGTCTGGGGTAATTGACCCTGACTATCAGAAGGAAGTAGGACTGCAACTACATAATGGAGGTAAAGAAGAGTTTTCTTGGAATATAGGAGATCCCCTGGGGCGTCTATTAGTACTACCATGCCCTGTGATTAAAATCAATGGAAAACTGCAACAACACAATCCAGGCAGGACCACTAATGGCTCTGAGACTTCAGGAATGAAGGTTTGGGTCACCCCACCAGGCAAAGAACCACGGCCAGCTGAAGTGCTTGCTGAGGGGAAAGGGAACATGGAATGGGTAGTGGAAGAAGGTAGTGATAAATATGAACTTCGACCACGTGATCAATTACAGAAACGAGGACTGTAATGCTGTTTTGTTTGTGTTATACTATTTAAGTTGTAAGATATCAAGTTTAAGAATGAATGTTGCCCAAGGATTTGCACGCTATTCTGGAGAGATTTAATGTGTTTCCAGTTATATGCAGGACAGTTGAGTATTGTTAGGTAAAAAAAAAAAATGTGTGCATATTTGTTTTCATTTGGAAATTAAGTATGGTCTAAGGTGATATATATATATATATATATATATATATATGCCAAGTTGACAAGGGGTGGACTGTCATGGTTAGGGACAGGTGTCAACTTGGCCAAGTTGTGGTACCCGTTCATCTGATTGGGCAAGCGCTGGCCTGTCTGTTGCAATGAGGACATTTCATAGGATTAGGTCATGATCACGTCAGCTACATCCACAGCTGATTCCATTTGTAATCAGCCAAAGGGGAGTGTCTTCTGCAATTAGTGATGCTAAATTCAATCATGGGAAGCCTTTTAAGGAGGACTCAGAGGAGACAGGTTGCATTCCTGCTTTGGCTGGTGAGCCTCTTCTGTGGAGTTCGTCCAGGCCATCCATTGGAGTCATCGGCTTCGCAGCCTGCCCTGTGGATTTTGGACTCTGCGTTCCTACGGTCATGTGAGACACTTTCATAAATTTTATATTTGCAAGTGTTCCCTGTTGGCTCTGTTTCTCTAGAGAACCCTAACTAATACACCAACAAAGACAGTCCCTTCTAAATAGCTCATAATTTATAACTGTTTATTGATGCAATCAATCCTAATTACTGCTATATTATTAGTTAAAAATAATTCTAAAGTTATTCATATGAAATGAATCCAGAAACCAGAACTGATGTTTTAATACATTCTCTCTTGTTTTTGGCTATATAGTATTAACTATAAGCCAAAAGCCTACCTATAAAAAAGTAAATGGAATCATGGAAGTCCAATGGCTGATTTTGTTCCTAAGTTGCCTTATATAATGGCCTTATTTTACACTTGTGCCTGAGTCACAGTTCTCTTTATTTTCTTGATTTGAGGCAGATTCCCACAAAATAGACAATTCCAAATCCCAAATTGACCCAAGAAGTGGAATAACCAGTCAGCTTTAATTTTAAAGTAGAAGCACACTAAATCTCTATCAGTCTGCTCTTTTAAAGCTTTGCTATTCGATAAAATAGTGTTCATACCACATCCAAGCAGCTTCACTTAGAAGCTTATTTAAACCAAAGTAAAAAGTTTAGTTCCCATCCAAGACCTACTACGTTAGGGCTTGCATTTTATTAATACCTCAGGCTATTTATAAGCCAATATATGTTTGTGATGCACTGCTTTGAATGGATTGAAAAAACCTCTACTAAAATAAACTGAAGAAAAGAAAGGAAGAGATCAAGATGGTTTAATTTACAGCAGAGTTTAATCTAGCAATTGTATATTTAATCAACATCAAGCAAAATGATAATACAGTTAAGATAGACCATAGGGACCATACACAACTTCAAAAATCAGGATAGCAAAAAAAGGAGATTGTTCCCATATATAGAGATGTTCTGCTAGTGTCCACAATCACATATCTGCTTTCGATTCCATAGAAATCTATAGAAGACAGAAGAGAATCTGAGGGAGAGGTGTCAAGGTAGATGTCATGAAGTTGGATAGGAATATATTGAAAGTAAGTTGGAAGATATGGTGGTTTGAAGCTGTGTGTACCCCCCAAAAAACATGATCTCAAATATTTTCCATTCCTGTGGGTGTGGGCCCATTATTCGTCAGTTCTTTTGATGAGTCTACTTCAATTACAGTATGACCCAGCTCATTCAGGATGGGTATTAATCCTCTTATGAGAAAATGAAATAAACACAAAGAAAGAGAAAGCCATAGAAGCAAGAAGTAGAAAGAAACAAAACCTACAAGAGAAGGGAGAAACTAGCATATGCTACCATGGCCTTGTCATGTGTTAGAAGAGTCAAGGATCACCAGTAGCCAGTCTTCTGGAAGAAAGCATCACATTGATGATGTCTGAGTTGAACATTATTCTCAGCCACAAAACTAAAGTCCCCATTATTAAGTCAACCCATTTCATGGTATCTGTTTCCAGCAGACTAGGAAACTAAGACAGAAGAGCTGGAGTTTCATTCTGGATATATTGTAGCAAGCTATATGCAATTTTAAAAAGCTACTGTCCATCTCTGAGCAGCAATTTTCTTTTCTGTAAAATAAAGTTTTGGGGTGACTTTGCTTAGTTTGATAGTAAAGTGAATCCTGCCTATTACAAAAAAAGTACAAAGCAGCAAACAAAATTGAAAACTTCCAACTTCGACCACAGTAGAAACAAAATGGTTAAATTCTTGTTTTCTTGCCTCATTTCTTCTTTTCATAGCTAAGAAAAAAATTCTCAAGTGCTGGGCATGAACATTTCATTTATCTTTAAATCCTCAGAACTAAGTTGGTTCTTAAATGGTTGGTTGAATAAATCAACACCAGTCAACCACTAATGTTGGGGAATTTTGGTATTTCTTTTAAAAGTGGGTATCAGGTGACCTCTTCAAATGAATATATTTTTCAGGATTAATTCAAATCTCTATTTTAAATAATAGCTTTGCAACAAGCTAGAACTTAAGACAGAAATGGTTTTAGATTAAAACCATCAATGTGCAACTCATTCCACTAATTTGTATTTTCTTCTAAGACTTTCATATTGTGTTGGTGCATAACAAATGTCTGCATTAAAAATAGTATGAATTTATTTATTTATTAAAATATGCGAATTTATTAATGATGCTAATTCTTATGTTTAGACAGAAATGAAAGCAGTTTTGTGGCTAATTAACTTGCTAAACCTTACTACAATAAAAACCAAGGAAGGTAAATAAAATAAATAAATAAATAAAAGTATAAATCTTTATGATGCTCATTATTGACCTTTGTCAAAATGTTTGCTAATACAGATTATTTTTGGAACAAAGATTCAGTTGAATGTAAATGATAAGCATTGTGGAACATATAGTAAACTGTGGTGGGTGCTGTGGTGATACTTTGTACATCAAGGAACCAACTACTTTGAGCTTAAAGCAGAACATATAAGTGCAATCATCTTTATTGCTATGTCATGCTTAGTTTTATTCTAATTTTGTTCTGATTATATAGATATGGATACTAAAGGTTAGGGGGTTAATACAGTGAGAATAAGTTATAAAAAAAATCACTAGAAACCACTAATTGCTCTCTTGTAGTTAGTTGTAGGCTCAAGATTCATCTGGTCATTACATATCCTTAAAAATGGGAAGAAATATAGAAGAAGCACCTTACTGTAACCTTAAAAATATCAGATTACATTTGATATATACATATATGACAAATAATAAAGTGTAAATTTGTATCTTTTGTTAATAAGAAAAGAAGAAACTGGTGAAACGCACTTTTCTTCAAATTTGCAATCCAAACTAAGACATCTACAAGTGGCATTGAACTTTGAGGGCAAAAGACTGGTATGATTGGACAATGCTTACTAGGGAAAAAGAAGAAAAAAACAATGGATGCTTAAGTAATAATTATAATTTATTCTGATTGCAATTTATTCTGACAAAGTAACCAGCATCAGAGTTCAAAAATAATTCACACTCTCTCTGACTTCTACAGTATTTGCATGCAAGTCCAGCACAACTTGATCTTCAAAGCCATCAGTATTCTTTAAATATTATTGAGGTTTAATAAGTTTATGGTTATTATAAGGGTGGAAGTAATGGTTAATTGCTTTTCCTCTCTTGCAACCTTTTAATAGTGTTCATGAAAATAAATTAGTTCTTTTCCATATGCGTGTGTTATCACCAAGCCCAGTGATTTATTGATTACATGGGTAGAACTGAAAGGATAAGAATTGAATTTTGCATTAGAGGTTCAAGCCTATTTCCCACCTCTACTTCCTAACCTCTACTACTGAATCTTGTATTAGGTTAGAGAGTTAAAATATGGGGTGATGATGTTTGCTCTTTTTACCCCTCATCGGTTTCCGAATGCTTGCACACACAGGCAGTAACAGTACCAGTTTACATAGTGATGTTTAAGCAATTTTCCCCTATTTTTTGCTCGATTTATCTAAGTCATTGTAGCAAAATCTTTTTTATTTCATTGAGATTCAAAATGTATTTCTCCTGCTATATTGTTTCTTTTGACTGCTTTATTATTTCACCTTCTTTTGGTGAACTAAATGTGCATGGATGCGGTGTTTAAACAGCAAAAGTAATCTTTAAAAAATGGAGATTGGGGTTTACTTTCTCAGAGTTCATCTTCAGTTAGAAAGTCAGAGACAAGTTTTCCATCTTCACAGAGCTGTGAAGAAAACTGTGCACATGTGAAAAGGAAATTAACAGTCCAGTTGAGGTTAGAGCAAGATCGGTCTGATAAAAATCCAGGAAAGGGGCGGGCCGCGGTGGCTCAGCGGGCAAGAGTGCTTGCCTGCCGTGCCGGAGGACCCCGGTTCGATTCCCGGCCCCAGCCCATGTAAAAAACAAACAAACAAACAAAATATAATAAAACAAGAAAATGTTTAAAAGATGTTTCCCTTTCTTCCTCCCTTCCTTCCTTCTCTGTCTTTCCTTCCCTTCCTTCCTCTCTCTTTAAAAAAAAAAAAAAAAAAAATCCAGGAAAGGAATCAGATGAGAAAAAGGAGGTAGTTGAAATTATGAAGTAATTTTGATGACATTTTAAAATAATTTTTTTCTTTCTCTTATATGCTTCATCTTGTGGCTACCTGTGGCATATGCATTTTATAATGCAGTTTAGGTTTTGATTCATTTAAATAGACATGATTTGAAAGAAGAACAAGTATTGTGCAGCTTCTTGCTTTAAGGTGATAGCAGGACTTAGAATTAAGACTCAATCTTTGTTGAAGGAAAATTATTTATTAAAAAACTGTGGACCTAAAAACTGCTAATAAAGGGAGAATCTTTCTTAAAGGATGATGATGCAGCCTTATGTATAGATGGCACACAGTTTTCATTAATTAAACCCACAGAAATGACTATGGATCTCCTAATTACATTTAAATTTTATTATAAATATGTTATCTGTAATATAGAAGTAGATTTTTATAGCTGATGCAAATAGGCATTCTGCCTTTATAAGTTAACCAACTGCTTTTGTATCATTTTCCAAATTTTTGAAGTAAAGTACAGGGACATTCATTCACATACACATTAAAAATCATGTTGGTGATCACCTAATTCTGGACATTGAGGAATGCAGGATTTAAGAGAACTAGCATTTCTTGTCTAGAATTTCTCATTTATTTAATGAAAGCTGCAACAGTGCTGAATTTATTCATGTGTAGAAGTTTTCCCCTTCTCTACCTAGAAAGCTACAGTTTACTATTTTTCTTATTCAGTAATATACAATAAGGAGTTGTGCCAGTTTGAAAGGATGTATGTACCCTAGAAAAACCATGTTTGAATCCTAATTCCATCTTGTAAAAGCAGCCATTTCTTCTAATCCCTATTCAGTACTGTATGCTTGAAACTTTAATTAGATCATCTCCCTGGATATGCGACTCAATCAAGAGTGGTTATTAAACTGTATTAGGTGGAGACATGTCTCCACCCATTCCAGGTAGGTCTTGATTACTTTACTGGAATCATGTAAAAGGGAACAACAAGGGAGAAAGCCAGGAGATTCTGAGAGAGCAGAACGATGTAGCCACAAGAAGCAGAGTGTCCACCAGCCAGCGACCTTTGGAGATGAAGAAAGAAAATGCCTCCCAGGATGCTTCATGAAACAGGAAGTCAAAAGAGAAAGCTAGCAGATGACACCATGCTTACCACGTGCCATTTCAGATGAGAGAGAAACCTTGACCATGTTTGCCGTGTGTCTTCTCACTTGAGAGAGAAACCCTGAACTTCATCGGCCTTCTTGAACCAAAGTATCTGTCATGGTCAGGTTCATGTGTCAACTTGGCCAAGTTTTGGTACCTGTTTGTCTAGTTGGGCAAGTGCTGGCCTGTCTGTTGCAATGAGGACATTTCATAGAATTAGATCATGATCACATCAGCTGCATCCACAGCTAATTCCATTTGTAATCAGCCAAAGGAGAGTGTCTTCTGCAGTGAATGATACTTAATCTAATCATGGGAAGCCTTTTATCTGCATTCCTGTGGTCGCATGAGACACTTTTACAAATTTTATATTTGTGAGTGTTCCCTGTTGATTCTGTTTCTCCAGAGAACCCTAACTAATATAGTACCTTACCCTGGATACCTTAGATTGGACATTTCTACAATCTTGTTTTAATTGGGACATTTTGTCGGCCTTAGAACTGTAAACTAGCAACTTATTACATTCCCCATTTTAAAAGCCACTCCATTTCTGGTATATTGCATTCTGGCAGGTAGCAAACGGGGGTCTTATTGACGTTTTTGCTATGCATCTATGATACTGCCATCTACATTTACCTCTATACCTTAGGCATGTATCGTATTCAAAGGCATTGACCAAGGAAATGGAGAGGATCTGAGAGGTGTACAGTGGACCCTACCTTTGAAGCTCACATATGTATTAGTCAACTTGAAGCAGCAGCACTATAGGAACAGCAATGATATGCAGAGCACATTGCCTGGATATGAAAAGAAAGGGAAGGACTGTGTCACCTCTGTGCTGAATACACTCCCCTGTTGCAATCGTTCAACATTCGTTTCCCCAGGGAAGGAAATGGGGGACAGAGGATTTGATGTTTATTTGCACCAGATGGCAGCTTGGAAATGTGCTAGCTAGTTTGCATCGCTTACATTTATTTCATTTATTACACATGAAAATATGATGGAGCAGGATTTTCAATCCTGATTTTACTGTTGAAAAGACCTAGACACAGAGAAATTTAAAAGATTTTTCCATGTTCAGATAGTAACATATCTTTGATTCAAACCCAGTGATTTTGTGTCTATGTGTGCACCTAAAAGGTAAATGAATTGTGGCTGGATGACCAAGACGGGGCATTCTCAACTTAATTGCCTGAGATGAGTGGTTATTGAATATAAGTGGCTGTTTTAGTTTGCTAGCTGCCAGAATGCAACATACCAGAAATGGAATGACTTTTTAAAAGGGGAATTTAATAAGTTGCTAGTTTACAGTTCTAAGGCCAAGAAAATGTCCCAATTAAAACAAGTCTATAGATATGTCCAGTCAAAGGCATCCAGGGAAAGACACCTTGGTTCAAGAAAGCTGATGAAGTTCAGGGTTTCTCTCTCAAGTGGAAAGGCACATGGCAAAGACAGTCAGGGTTCCTCTCTCATCTGGAAGGGCACATGGCGAACACAGTGTCATTTGCTAACTTCTTCTCCTGGTTTTCTGTTTCATGAAACTCCCCGGGAGACATTTTCCTTCTTCATCTCCAAAGGTCGCTGGCTGGTGGACTCTCTACTTCGTGGCACTGCAGCATTCTCTGCTCCTTCCAAATGTCTTCCATTTTCCAAAATATTTCCTCTTTTATAGGACTCCAGAAATTTATCTAGAAAAACTCAAATGGGTGGAGACATGTCCTCGCCTAATCCAGCTTAACAACTGCTTTTGATTAAATCTCATCTCCAGGGAGATGATCTGATTACAGTTTCAAACATATAGTACTGAATAGGGATTAGAAGAAACAGCTGTCTTTACCAAATGGGATCAGGATTAAAACATGGCTTTTCTAGGGTACATGCATCATTTCAAACCAGCACAGTGACATTTCTGTGGTTCTCTTACATCTTGGTAGATGTTCAATGCGAACCATGTCTGGTTCAACAAGTTCTTATTTCACTGGACTCTCTTCAAGGACTCTTAAATGGTGATGTTGTTTGATTAATTTTGTATTTAATAGGATCTAAATCTATGCAAAGACCATATTGCATCAATCACCATCTTCATTACCTGTGTTCTTATTACAATCCGACACTAATTGCTTTTAACTATTTCCTTCCAGCTGGTAATTTGGTTTTGTTAGTCAATTAACTTGCAACACCTGTGTGTATATGCATATGTTAATAATGATAATGACATTGGGGTCTCCTCTGTGATAAGGCCTGATATCCTCAAATTATACATTCTGGTGGCAAGATAGGGAGTACTAATATTATTGTTTGTTAAACATAGTGTTACACATACATATTGAGTGATAAATGGTAATAGGTATTTTAGAAGTAATTATATATCTTCAAAACAAATTTAAGGATACATTCAATTTGAGCCCCATTTCAACTCTGGGTTCAGTAAGGCCATAGTTTTAGAAACAGAAAGAAATGGCAAAGTACAGCAGGAAGAATAGCTGTGCTAAATTAAAATAAAATTAATAATATACTATTTAAGAAAGTATCCTTAGCTTCATCTGAATACTAACCTGGGAAAATATGGAGGATCTGGAGTGAAGTGGAAAGTTTTGATGTGACTTGAATTAGTCCTTCAAGTATGGTCAGAATTCGAAGAAGTAGCAAGTAACTAAGGCAGTATTAAAATCAGAAAAAAATGAGGAGGGCAGAGTATATTTTCCAGGGGCATGGGTCATTGAATTTTCTTTTATAAAGAATGGTTGTAAATAGTTGAATTTCAATGCTCCTAGTAGATCTGAAACCATGGTGTAATCAGTTTGGCTGGCAGTGGTGCCACTGAGCACTGTTCCGGGTTCATTAGTCTTGATGCTAGAAGAATTTAGAGATGAGAGTGCCAGTAAGAATACGCAGTAAAGTTTATTAAGGAGAAAGAGAGAGTACACTTTAAAGAGGTTACTGTGGATATGTTCAAGAGAGAAATGCACTAAATGGAGTGGATTACCTTGTTTTATAGGAAGATTTTATTGTTTCTGTAGTAACCTTTGAATATGAGGTGTCTTCTTTGTGCAGGTTTTCGTAGTGACCTTCGAACATTAGGGCCTTACATGGTTTGCATTAACCAAGGTGCTTACAGGGATGGCCTTGTTTCAGAAGAGACAATCATTGATGGTTGTGGCCAACCCCTCATGTATTCAAAGTTTGTCTTTGGGCAGATGCTTAACAACCTTTATGACCCTAGGCTTTTTGTAATTAACCACAAGTTTGCTTCAGGCCCGTGATTTTACAAGTTTTTATGGTTTGGGGAAGTTTGGGGGCTTTAGGGAAAATTTTTGTCCCATGAAGTCTGCAGTTTCCAATTGCAGTTTCCAGTTTGCAGTAATTCCTTTGCTCTAAATAAGACACAAGACTTGACCCATTATTCATTAACTCTCTTGAGAGTTGGATAGGAAACTAGGGATTTGTCTGTTAACTCATTCAGAGCTGGATTGGAAACCAAGGTCTTGCAGTTGTCCTATTTATCCTGCTATAATGGAAGTCAGAAAGCAATAGGATGTCATCATATTCAAAGTACTAAAAAAAATACTGTTGGCCAAGTAAATTATCCTTCAAAAATGAAGGAGAAATCAAGACATCCCACATAAACAACAAATGAGAGAATTTATTGTAGCATACTTGTCCTGCAAAAAATATTAAAGAAAGTCCCTTATTCTGAAATGCAGGACACTATAAAATAACTAAAAAACACACAAATAAATAGAGAGCACCATCAAGGGTAGCTGCATGGATAAATATAAAAAAAAAATGCATATTTTGTAACACTTTTCTTCCCTTCTCTGACTTAGTAGACACCTGCTTAAGGCAATAATAACATGTCCACAGGCTTAAAATGTAGTGTTATGTGATTTATATAACAACCATAATCAAAGAGGGGAATTACATTGGACCAAACTTTAAAAAGTTATGTTAGTATTAATCTGAACTAGGTTGTTCTAAATTAACCCAGAGTACTAACTAAAACAACACAAACAAAAAGCTCAGGAAGTTTTTTCTGAAAATAGATGCAAAAATCCTAAATAAAAAGACAACAAACCAAATTTACCAACCTGTAAAAGAGCATACACCATGACTGAGGGGAATTTGTCTCAGGAACGCATGGCTGGTTCAACATACTAAATCAATCAATGCAATACAGCATAATAATATAATGAAGAACAAAAGCAATATAATCATTTTATTAGACACCAGAAAATAATCTGGCAAAATCCAAAAAACTTTCATGAAAAGAGCTTTATAAAAACTAGGAACAGAAGGGACCCTCCTCACCATATTAAGAGGATTTTGCAAAAAAAACCCAAACAGCTAAACAGCACACTATTGTAAGACTGGATACTTTCCCAAGGTCAGAAACAAGAGAAGGATATCTGCTTTCATTATTTACTTCAACAGTCTTTTGGAGATTCTAGACAGGCCAGTTAAAGAAGAAAAATAAATAAAAGACATCCAAATTGGAAAGGAAGATGCAAAGCCATCTCTATTGGCAGGTGACATGATTTTGTAGATAGAAAGTCATAAGAAACCCACCAAAAATACTAGAACTAATAAATAGTTTCAGAAAGGTTGTCAGATATAAGATCAATATACAGAAATCAATTATATTTCTATATACTAGCAAGGTACAATCCAAAACAAAATTAAGAAAATTCCATTTGCAATGGCATCAAAAAGAATAAAATTTGGCGGTGTGATGGTGGCTCAGTGGCAGAGTTCTTGCCTGCCATGCTGAAGACCCGGGTTTAATTCCTGGTGCCTGCCCATGCAAAATATATAAATAAATAAAAGAATAAAATACTTAGTAATAAATTTTACAAAATTAGTGCAAGACTTGTGCACTGAAAGCTTCTAAATATCATTTGAGGAACTAAAGAAAACTTTAGTAAATGGAAAAAAATCCCATGTTAATGGATTGGAATATTTACATATTGTTAAGATGACACTGATCCTCTAATTAATCTACAGACTCAATGCAATCCCTATCAAAATCCCAGCTTGATCTTTTCAGAAATTGACAGACTGGTTCAAATAGAAATATTAGAGACCCTGAATAGTCAAAACAATCTACAAAAAAAATTAAAGCAATTAAATTAAACATGGGAGGACTCATGTTTCCCAATTTAAAAATGCACTGCACAACTGTAGTAATCAAGACAGTGTGGTGTTAACAGAAGTATAAACACATAGATCAATGGAATGGAATACAGAGTCCTGAAATTACCCCTATGATTATGGATAATTGTTTTTTGACTGGGAAGTCCAGACAATCCAATGGGAAAATAATATTCTTTTCAACAATGGTTCTGGGACTGCTGGATATCTAGAAGCAGAAGTATTGTTACCAGGGATATCCAGACCTGAGTAGGGGGTGGGAGTGGGTGGGCACCTGTCAGTGCCGTTGATAAAGGAAGTCAAACACGGAGGTGAGGTAAGCAGTTTTATTATTTACTTTGGCAGAGGCAAGGGGCCAACAGTCAATCCTAATGCTGCAACCTGAGCTAATTTCTACTTCCCCTCTTCTACCCATTATCTTCCCTCCCCAGCTTACCACATGTTTGCTTACCACTCTATCTTTTATGCATACACCTAAGCATGTTCAAAAAATGGCTTCTAAACTCCTCCTATAGGTGGGAAATTTACTGTGACAGCTGCCGAAGTTTATCTTAAGTCAGGTTAGTCTTTTCTGAACTTGCTGCTCCAGAATATAGGAGGTTAGAGGGCTTAAATATTATTTCATCATCACAATCAACTTTTTTTCCTTCTTTCTTTGTGAAAAATACCATATATGCAGCAAAGCAATAAATTTCAAAGCACAGCACCACAATTAGTTGTAGAACATATTTCAGAGTTTGACAGGTTACAATTTCACAATTTTAGGTTTTACCTCTAGCTGCTCTAAAATACTGGAGACTAAAACAGATATCAATTTAATGATTCAGCATTCATATTCATTTGTTAAATCCTGTCTTCTCTGTATAACTCCATTGATCTTTCCATCCCTCTCTTTAAGGGTATTTGGGTTATGGCAATTCTAAATTTTTGATACTGGAAGGGTCTGTCATTAATATGGGGTAGGGAGATGGAATTATCTGATGTTCTGGAGAGGTTGGGCTACGTTTCAGGACTTATCTGGACCAGGGACACTTCTGGAGGTTGTAGTTTTCTGGAAAGTTGCTCTAGTGCATGGAACCTTGTAGAATCTTATATATTGCTCTAGGTGTTCTTTAGGATTGGCTGAAATGGTCCTGGTTGGGGGTTGGGAGGTTATGATATGTAGCAAGGTCTAACTGAAGCTTGCATAAGAGCAACCTCCGGAGTGGCCTCTCATCTCTATTTGAAGTCTCTCTGCCACTGATACTTTATTATTTACACTTCTTTCCCCCCTTTTGTTCAGGATGGAATTGTTGATCCCATGGTGCCAGGTCTGGATTTATCCCTGGGAGTCATCTCCCACGTCACCAGGAAGGCTTTCACCCCTGGAGGGGGTGGCAATGATTTCACTTGCAGAATTGGACTTAAAGAGACTGAAGCCACATCTGAGCAACAAAAGAGATCATCCAGAAGCAACTCTTAGGCATGTCTATTGCTCCTCTGCTACCTACATAAGCTTCACAAGAGTAAGCCTCATGATCGAGGCCATGGCATATTGATTTGGGTGTCCATAAAGTTTAGCACAGTATCGGGATTCCTTGATGGTAAGGTTTAATAATTCCATATTCTTTCTCCCATCCCTCAAGGACTTTGCCAATACATTTTAATTATCTGCATAATATACTCTAGGATGTATCCAGGCATTGCAATAATCTATACAGGATTAAAGGACCTCTTTCTTATTCTGTGCTCCCTGTGTTTCAATTGTTCAAATGGGCTTCATTAAATTTTAAAGCTTTTGTTTCAAATTACCACCAAGAAAGTGGAAAAACAGTCCATTGAATGGGAGAAAATATTTGCAAATCATTTATCTAATAAACTAATATATATAGAAGATATAAAAAATGCTTACAACTCAACAATAAAAAGACAAATTTCTCAGTTGAAAAGGGGAAAAGGATTTGAAAACACAGAATGGATTGCCTGTAGAAGAACTCAGAGTTCTTTCATAGATAAAAGTTTGGAGGTTATTATTCTAAAACATGCAGTTTTGTGCCCAGACATAATTTTTTCAAAAGACTGAATTACAGAAATGCATTTAAACATGATATTATTGGGAGGTGATTGCTGATTAGTGAACACGAAGAATAAGAAGCCATAACTGAGCCCTATGTTGCAAAATTTATGAGATGGTATAACACTATTTTTAGCAGTAATTGACCAGGAATTAAGGTGCTGAAGCAAGAGAAGTTTTATTCTATCAGTTAAGTTTAGATGTTAGTGAAGCAACTACATTTCAAAATGCGTACCAGTGTAGCATGATTTTTAAAACCATTAACTTTGCAGTTTAGTAAATGTAACTGTTTCCTTCATTATTTGATTATTGCTTTTACAAGTATTGCATGGAAAGTTGCTTAGCATCTCCAAAACTTCTGTTATCCATATAAAGGGTCTCATGATTTGCCTCATTTTATTACAGAAAGAAACAATTACACTATTATATGTTAAAGACTTAGCAAAAAACTTGGGGCACTATAAATCATAATTATTTTTTCTCATACATTATTGCCAAAATTATTTTATTTCCATTTTATTAATGGGAAAGTTCAGCACCAAAGAGGTTAAGTAACTTGCCCAACTATCCACGTTTATTTAGTACGTGACAGAGTCAGTTTTCAGGCACAAAACTTTTTATCAAGTCCATACTTCTTTCATTAAGCATATTGCTTTGTACATACATAATAATATTCATTTGAAAATATGGAACGTAAATTCCAGAAATATAAACTTCAGTTAACTGCATATACATGACAACTATAAGGCAGCAAATTATTCACTATTCTGTTTTTTGTGTGTCTGCATGGAATTGATTTGTGTGTTTACTAACTTCACAAACTCTTTTTAGTAACACAAATAGCATTATGTATTCCATTAGCAGCAGCTCATTTCCCCCAAGTTTACAACTTCCCTGAGACTATCCATTAAAATCATATCATAAAGCAGGGGCTTTTGAGCTTGGAGGAGACACCTGATTATCATATATGGGCGATGGTTCCTATGGGAGAAAAAATGACTAGAGTAATTAAAGACAGGAAAACGCTTTTCCTAATAAATGCTGTGAGCACTAACTAAGGAATGAAGTGAAGGGAAATCAATATTGTCTTTTTGCTTTAGCTGGACGAAGGACTCTGTGAACTTGGAGTCGAGAAAATTTACATTTTTTTAAATAAAAAATATAAAAAATACAAATCTTAAGATTCATGGATTTCAATTTGATGATGCTCATAAACAAATTTAACAGATGGTATGATAGGCTGGTCTTTGAAATTTACAACATCCACAAGCCACAAGGGATTAGAATCAGGGCACAGGAGGAACTTCTGCAAATCAACTAATAAGACAGGAGAAACAGTAGGAGATTGAGCAAAGAATATGAATATGAGAAGGTACAATAAACTTGAAATTTCAAATGAAATTAAAACTGAACAAGTTAGTTCACATCAACAGAATTTTAGATTAATATAATAATGATATAATACATTAAAATGATGTAGGTGGCAAACTTTAAATGTTATCAAATTTTAGTGATGTGGGATTGTAAACTGGCTGTACATTCTTTTAAAAACTGCAGAACTTGGCAAAATTAAATACCATATACTGAAATCCATTCTTCAGAAATCCACATCTGGATATTTTCTCCAGCGAAATTTCCTTACTACCTATCATGGTCAGGTTCATGTGTCAACTTGGCCAGGTGGTGGCACCTGTTTGTCTGGTTGGGCAAGTGCTGGCCTGTCTGTTGCTATGAGGACATTTTATAAAATTAAATCATGATCACATTGACAACATCCACAGCTGATTCTATTTATAATCAGCCAAGGGGAGTGTCTTCTTTAATGAGTGATGCTTAATGTAATCACTAGAAACCTTTTAAGGAGAACTCAGAAGAGACAGGCTCTCTTACTGCTTCATCTGGCGAGCCTCTCCTGTGGAGTTTGCCCAGACCCTCCATCAGACTCCTCAGCTTCACAGCCTTCCCTATGGATTTTGGACTCTACACTCCCATGGTTACGTGAGACACTTTTATAAATTTTATATTTACGGATATTTCCTGTTGATTCTGTTTCTCTAGAGAGTCTTCACTAATACACTACCTAATGAAAAATGAAGATTTTTTTTCGGGGGGGAATCCATTATTAAGACAAAGGATAAGTTGGAGTTTGTGGGCATACGCTATGAAATACGATGTAGGGGTTAACAAGAGCATAGGGTAATAGAGACATGTCTTAAACACTCGAAGTTGAATCTTTATCTTTACCATTATAATAGAATCTCTGTGCTTTTTTTTTTGGTGAATTATATTTTGCTTTTTGTTTGTTTGTTTACTGCATTTTAGCCCTAAAAACAAAAATTTCTTTACTGTTAGTACTTGATTGGCATATCTCGCCATATATGTTTTGCTTTCTTTATGTAAGTGTCTTCACTTTTATACTACCACTTTCTAAACAAAGTGTAGCTATTTTTATTTATTTTGCCTGTTTTAATCATTTATTTTAATTACTGTGACACTTAGATTTATGAATGACTCATTAATTTATATGTTCTAGCTTACTTGTTTTCTATGATCCTTTTTCTACCTTCATCCTAAACTTTTGCTATGCATATATATTTCTGTCCTTTTCTGTCTTTTGGACTAATTTCTGATTTCACTTTTCTCCCACTAGTTTGGAATCTTTATACTCTATTTTTATCCATTGTGTTGTTAAAATTTTAAAATACATGTTCAGCCATGACCAAAGATAACTACTATCACTCTTCTTCTCCTGTTTAGTTTAGAACGCTTCAGTCAACTATCCTCACTCTTATTCTGGACTGTAATTTGTTTTGTTTGCTTTTTTACTTCAGTGTTTGGAGATACTTATGTTAGTATGAACTACCAAGTGTTGCTATTTAATCCATGTCTACCATTCTTCCTTTTTACCATTTCTCTTGAATCTCAGATATTTTGGCATTCCTTTCCATTTTCCTTCTTCCTGAAGCACACATTTTAAAATTTTATTTATTTTTTTAGTTTTTAGTCTCTATTTCAATCTTGGCTACAAAGAACCCTTTGCTGTCAATGAAAGGGAAAGTTGATGGTTATTTTCTCTGAGTATTTTGAAGCTATCTTTTTTCATTTTCTCTTTTTACATATTTACGGCTAAGATATGTCCTGTGTGTAAATTTCCTGTGCCCTATGTATAAGCTCTCTTCTCTTTGATTGGGTTTAACATCAATTGCTTTGCCTTTCGGTATTCTAAATTGTTACATTTTGTCTAGTTTGGTATGAAAATCATTAAATTCATCCCTCTTGGGATTAATAATGACCTCCAAATCTGAAGATCCAATGAGGAGAAAACCTATTTGATCATCTCATAATACTCAGAAAAATATATTAAATAATATTCAATGCATATTTATTATTGTAAATCATTAGGAAAACTAAGAATAGAAATAAACTTCTTCAATCTGATAGAGTATTGTACAGAAAAACTGCAGGGAATATTTTTGTTAATAGTTAATGATTGCCCACTTAACCTCCTAGATTGGGAAAAAGGCAAAAATGTATACTCACAGCATTCCTATTTAGTATGTTTCTTGAGGTACTAGCAATGAGACAAAATGCATAAATACATACATATATACCTGTATACATTCATGGGCTACGTATTGAAAATGAAGACATAAATTGCCATCTTCACAGATGTCCACAGAAAATCATAAGGAAACCACAAACAACATCTAGATCTTATAAGTGAGTTCAATAACACAATTTGAAAAAAAAAGCAATTGCACTTCTATATACTAGCAATGAACAACAGGAAATTAAAATTGCTTAAATGATGCCATTTACAAACATCCCAAAATATGAAATACTTAAGGATGAATTTTACAAAATATGTGCAAGAAATATATACTTAAAACTATACAGATTGATGAAAGAAATTAATGTTGGCCTACATAAATGGCATGATACTTGTTTTAGAAGACATATAATATTGTTAAGATGGAAATTATCCCTAATCTGATTTAAAGATTCAATTCAATCTTAATCAAAATACTAGCAAGAATTAGGGAGAAATTGAAAAGCTAATTTTTAAAAAATTATATCAATATTCTAAGAACCTAGAAAAGTCGGAATAGTTGTTGGGAAAAAAAAAAAAACTACCTGATTTTAAGGCTCACTAGGAAGCCATAGTAATGAAGTATGGTTTCCACATAAGGATAGATATGCAGATAAATAGACTGGAGTAAAGAAGTGAGAAATAAACTCATGCATATATAGTCAATTTATAATTCACAGATACCAGGATGCTAGAACAACTGGATATCCATAAGCCAAAAAAAGAAAATAAAAATAAAAATAAAATGAACCTTGGGCTTTACCTTACATCATATACAAAAATGAAATTGAAATGAATCATAGACCTAAACTTAAAATGTAAAACTGAAACTTCTAAGAAGGAAACAAAAGTTACCCAAAAATTATCTCTGGGGTAAGCAAAGATTTCCTGCATAGGACAGAAAAACATCAGTCATAAAAGTAAAAGTAGATAAATTGGAAATTATCAAAATAAAACTTTTTTTTTCATAGGATGGTGCTGGGATTCGGTGCCATGTCTTTGGCATGGCAGGTGAGAATTCTACCACTGAACCACTGTCACACCACCCCAAAATAAAACTTTTGATAGACAATTTTAGGAAAATTAAAACGCAAGGCACAGACTGAGAGATAATAATTATGGTTCACACATATGATAAAGTGTGTCCAAAATATACAAAAAAATGTCCTACAACTTAACAGTAATAAGACAATTAACTTAATGAATTAAAGATTTAATAGGCACATCATAAGAAATTAAAGAAGTAGTTATCAAACACACAAAAATATGCTCAGCATCATTAGTCATCAAGGAAATGAAAATTAATATCAGTGTTATATAGCTGCAATGTGTACTTGCTAGAATGGCAAAGAATAAAATGACTCTATCAAGTGTGGTAAAAGATGAGGAATACCTGGAACTCACATATTCTTGGCAGGTATGTACAATATAACAACCTCTTTGGAAAACTGGTAGTTTTTTAAAATTTTTACATACAATCCAGCAATTCCATCCAGAAGACATGAAAAACCATGTCCACATAAAAGACTTTTATCTAAATGATTTTTAGTCTGAATATCCAGAAACTAAAAACAATTCGGATATCCAACAACAAGTAAACATATAAATAAATATGTGTGTGTGTCTGTGTGAGCATGTTTGTACATGAGCAAACTCTCAGTAGAGGTCTACTCAACACTAATAGAAAACCATTTGTACACAGAACATGGACGAATCTCAAAACTGTCATATTGTATGGAAGTCAGACACAAAAAGTATAAATGCTGCTTTCAAGTATTATGAACTCTAGAGAAGTTAAATCTACTTTACCATTAGAGAAAGTAGATATGAGGTTGCCTAGGGCCAGCAGGAAAGATGTTAACAGAATAACTGGGAAGGGCCACAAGGAGAACTTTTGTTTCAATGAAAATGGTCTTTATGTTTAAGTGGCAGTTCGTCAGAACTCTACAAGCAGTAGACTTAAATTCACTTATTATATTGTAAATTATTCCACAATTAAATTGAAAAAGTTACATTAAAACCCTGAAAAGTCATATTATTCATTTACTCTTGATTTTTATCCATCCTCTTTTTGAATATTGCCTATCTAATCTTTCTCTAGTTCTTCTTCTAGAACTTCAATTAGTTACACTCTTTCTCCATGTCTACTATCGATTCCTATTCTTTTTTCCCCTCTCACTCCCTCCTTCCTCACCCCTGTTGAATTGTGTTGTTTTGTCAGATCTATTTTGCAATTATCAAACTCTCTCTCTGCATCTGTCTAATTTCCTGTTAACCTCCATTTGAACTTAATATTAATTTTATATTTAGTTTCTAGAATTCTTATTGTTGAATTTTCATAACAAGCTGTGCTTAATGTACAAATAAAATTCCTATGGCTGAGGGAATATTTTAAGGGAAATGTTCTTTTTCTCTCAAAATACCCAGTCTAAACCAGTCAAATCTTCTTACCAATAAGTGGGCTTTCTTTGGAGATAGGCTCCAGCTTTATTTGAGTTTTTCATTGATAGCTTTCTACTTTTTACAAGGCTTTATAAAATAAAAATAAAGAGAGGCTTTACATTGACCAATGAGGATTGTGGAGAATGATTACCTCAAAATTCCTGCAGTTAATAAATAAAAGAAAACTACCAAAAAATGAAGGAATGTTTCAATGCAACACTTGAAGAATAAGCTATAACTATATTAAATGAGCATACAGATTTCTGGATCTCTTCCTGTGATGCACCACGCATGTGGATAACAATTACTCAAATTCACTTAAACATTGATTTATTTTTCACATAAAATATATTTCTAGAAAATGCAGTTCTCAAAAATACAGAGTAGTTTATTTGTGCCACCATTGCCATGATGCTTTCAAAAATTGTAGTCACAACCAAATATTAGTCCTTTTCATCAGCAGTCATCATGCTATTTACAAGTATGATCAATCTCTCCTGGTGCCCAAATCATGAGAAAGCAAGACAAGCAATGTATTCAGATTCAGCTTAACAGATATTTGGTTGAGTTATTTGTCTTAGAGTTGCCTATTTAGTGATTGATGAGTTTGTAAAAACTTTGGTATCTGTGACTGCACATAGGCATGTATCTTCTTAGCTATCTTAGTCAGAGTTGCTTAAGTTTCTTTGCTCCATGACCATTTTCTACTTATATAGGAGACTTTACTCTGATACCCTGCCCAACCAACAAGGATTCCTGCCCTTACTAGCCTCCTATTTCCCAAACCTTCCCCCCAAAGCAAGATATTATAGTGAACATAGCATTTGTTTTAATTGTGCCTCAAAATGGTTAGAACTGGGCCATGGTGGCTCGGCAGGCAGAGTTCTCATCTGCAATGCTGGAGACCTGGGTTCAGTTCCCAGTGCCTGCCCATGTGAAAAAAAAATTTTTAATTAAAAAAATGAAAATAGCTAGACCTTTATACTTGCCACCAGTGATTGATAAGGGTTCCAGTTTCTCCATTTCCTCACCACACTTGTAATTATTGGTCTTTTAGATTTTAAGTCATTCTTGTGGGTGTGAAGTGGTACCTCACTGTGATTTTAATTTCCATAATAAGCACTTTCATTTACTGTCAATGGTATGATTGGCAGACAAAGGAGATCTAAGCTCATTACATATAGATATAACTTATTATTCAAGTTTTGAATCAACTCATCCTTTCATTTTTTTCATTTATTTTTTTCTTTAAAATATATATTAAATGCAGGAACTTTAAGCTAATTGTTCTCCACAATCCTCATTGGTCAATGCAAAGCCTCTCTCTAGTTTTAGATTTTATAAATTTTTCTTCATTTCCTATTTCCACTCTCTTTTTCCCTTCTATCAATAACTATGTACCCCTTCCCTCTGTTTTCTCTCTGTCCCCGGATACCACACTAAAATACACTCAATTATCTTATTCCACTTTAATCTTTTCCACCCCCACCCTGGCCTCTGCCTGTTTCTGGGATAGCAATAGTGCAGAAAAGCAGCTAGCTAGCTCATGTTTCCCATGTTTGATGGAACTCTACATTTAAGAAAGAAAGAAAGGGAGGGAGGGAGAGAGAGAGAGAGAGAGAGAGAAAAGAAAGGAAGAGAAAGAAAGAAAAAGAAAGTTCTTCCATGCTAATTCAGTTAGCAATCTGTCATTCAATACATAGTTATTGATGGCTTATTCATTGCTAGGGCATTCTGCCAGACATTGGAAATGCACTAGTAAATAACATATAAAGATATGCACAAACTTTATATTCAGGGAATTAAAAATTTAGAAAGATGGATAGGCATTAAATAAATAATGTAAAAATAATTAAAAGACAATTATAGTAAGTGACACAGAGAAATGTAGGATATTGACAAATTATACATGATAAAAGATGATTTCCAAGGAGGTAACATTGTTGAATCCAATTTTTAATCCCTATAACCGATACTCTAGCCATATTTAGATTACTTATGAAAGGTAAACTATGACTAGAAAGTAGCAGTATACTTTAGCTGTATTTATATGACACAGATTGAATTGCATAGTTGGTGAATAGGTAGCAAATTTTACCTGCATTTCTTGTCAAATTGGGTAATTTATCTAAAATGTATTGACATTTCTGGGTAATTGCCAACTGTGCCCTTTATTATGTGTAAACCTAGGCAAAACAGAAGGAGCATTACTAAAACATTTCTTTAAAGAGGAACATAAATTCCCTATTTGTTATATCATATATTATCCAAAAATTTTTGAATGGCTTAAAAGCATTTTATAAACTCACATCAATTTATTCCTTTTTGATCTTAAAATTATAGATGCATCAGCAGCAATTTTGACTCTAGCCCAGGGTGCTATCTACAGCACCATGGAGTTAAATTCAATTTGATACAATATCAATATTGCACACCATGGCACTGATTTATCTTTATGATTTATATTTTAATGTAAAACACTTTGGTGAATAAAAATTCCTAGTGACAAGTTTCTTTTTTCTTCTTCTGGGTAAAGTTTGAGAAAAGTTAAATAAGTGATTTTCTTAAATATTCCACACTTTCTCTAAGCAGTTGCTTGATATTTAAATATTAAAAATATTTTTAACATTTTATTGTTGTATGTCACAACAGTAAAAAGTGTAATTATAAAGAAGAAATGACAGTTTTGCAAATAGAGCTTGAGATCTCCTAATTTTAGATTTCATACTCTGTGTTTTCTTTTGTTTTAAAGACAGGGCCAGATTCCATTTGTTTATATTGGTAATGTTACCAATAGCATAAATAGCAAACAATGCATATTTATTTATTCCATATGCATAGAAACTTGAGTTTGTAAATACTAAATGCATTTGATAGGAAGGTAGAGAAAAACTATGAAAATACGAAGAATTTATTCTACGTATATGTTTGTTTCCTCTTGTTATTAGCCATCCCATGAAAATATAGGGGGATTATTCAGACCAAACAGATAGAAGGCTAACACAATTTTAACTGATGGAAGCATACACTCAGAGCCTCATTTTTAAATATACACTGTCATATTATTTCTGCTTCTGCAACAGCCCAAATAGACTTTAGTATCCCTTAAGAAATAAGGGATAAACTCTGTAGCAAAACCTCTTACATACCAAGTGAAGGTTTTGTTACCTTGTAAAACAATTTACTTTCTGAAATATAAATGTGTACATAGTCCAATGTCTTATATTAATAGATTTCAAAATTATATATATACACACACATATATGTATCACACACACATATATATACACATACGTACATATATATATATATATAAACACAATTTCACTGAGTACTCAGAGAAACTTTAACAAATAAGAAAGCCTGCTGTTACTTATCTTTAGGTCTCAGGTAGGAGAGCTTCATTCTGATTACATCTCCTTTATTTTATACAGATTAAAAATGATACTATAGTGATGTATTCCTTATTTTGCCCATCAATTTCTCTCTGGTGCCTGAACAAGGCCAGGAAATCACAGGAGCTCAAATGCTTGCTTACTGAGTGAATGAATGAATGAATGAGTGCAAGAACATCTCCCTACATTCCACAGCTAATTAAATGAGTTCAGGGCTCAGAGCTGTGTAGCTGATGATCTATTGATCACTTGAAAGGAGATGATAGAGATAGAGATAGACAACATTAGAATAGAGATTTAAGTCCAAAATCAAATCAAATCAAATTCTTTAAATATTTAAAATGAGCACTCTTGATTTCTATACTAAGACCCTCATTTTATCTCCAAAAGTCATGTTGGTATAACTAGTTAGACAGTTGTTCCCTACGAAAGATCTGCTAATATTTTGCTGTCACCATATTTTATAGAAAGCATGAAAACTTTGGAAAAAGGATGCATAATGCTATGATAAATATATGAAATAATGATTCTACGGATGTCAATTTCATATCACTTACTTGACATCATTATTTAAAGTAGGCTAATACTGAACTGAAATTTAAATACAGTGAAATAAAGACATTTTAATTATGCAATTTAGTCAAGTTTGAGAAATGTATATACACAAGTCATCATCAACCTAATTAAGTTGTAGAATACTTCTATCACTCCAAAGAGCATCCTCATGCCCATCCCATTTAGTCCCCAATCCCCACAGGAAATCAGTGTTATTATGTCTGTTATCAGGGTTCAGTTTCAAGTTCTGTTCTTAAACTTAACATAAATGAACCCATGCATTGCATACTATTTTGCATCTGGTTTCTTTTATTCAACATAAGGTTTTGGAGATTCATCCTTGCTATTGAGCATTTCAATAGATTTTTAAAAATAATTGTTGCTGGCTTGTATTCATCATATGTAGAAAAATATATTTACTTATTCTCTTATTGATGGATATTTGGGTTTTGTGCAGTTATTGAGCCATTAGAATTAATCTTCAATGTATATTGATTTTTTAATTTTTTTCTTTACTTAATTTTAAGGTGGAAACAGAAAATTGATTTTACACTTTTCTTATCAGCTAATATAAGCATTTAAACCTAAACATTTCCTTTGATAGATTGTTTCTTTTCTGCCTCCATTAATTGCAATATATTGTATTTCCATTATTGTTCCACTCAAAATAATTTCCCTTGTGATATCTATTTTAACACAAGGAATACTAGATGTGTCACTGATTTTCAAAAACTTGAATATCTTCTAGATAATTTGTTATTCATTATTAACTTACCGCTGTTTGATCAGAGAACACAAACTCTGTAATAGATCAATTGTTTTTTAAAATGTATTGAGATAGTTTATGACCTACCTCATAGTCTATTTTGTTGAAAGTTCCAAGCTCTTTTTAACAAATGTGTATTCTGTTGTTGTATGATGCATTTGAAAATTATCAAGGAGGTCAAATTTTTTTAGTGTTGAAATCTTCTAGATCCTTAGTGACTATTCTGATGTTTCTATATGTTCCTACTGTATGCACGCTGCATCTATCAAATATAAAATGCTATTTTAATTTGGAACTATGATCATGAATATGTCTCTCTCTTTTTTCTCTTGGTTTTTGCTAGATGTACTTTCAAAGCTCTGTTATTATGAATTATTAATTTCATTCCTGATAATGGTTATTTCTGTTTTCTTTCTGTTATTGATTTCTAATTAAATTCCATTATCATCAGAGTAAATTATGTATAAATGACTTAAACACTTTTAAGTTGTTTTGAGCCCCAGAATATGACCTATCTTGGAAAGTGTTTACTATATAGAAGAATATATATTATGATGTTGTATGGAATTTTCTATAAATGCATATTAGATAAAATTGTTGAATAACATTTTCAAGTCTTCCATAGTCTTACTGATTTTCTGTCAACGTTTCCTATCAGTTATTGAGAGGGAAGGATTGAAATCTGACTATAGTTGTGGATTTATCTATTTCTCTTTACAATCCTATCAGACTGATAAAAGCAGATAAATATGTACACATGTATATACGTATATTCATTTTGTATCACTGTGGTTTTATACATGAATATTTAGTACCCTTCTTTTGTTTTGATCAACTGACACATTTATCATATGAAATGATTCCCTTTATCTCTAGTAATATACTTTTCTTTGAAAATTGTTTTTCCCCCATTAATAAAGCCACTCCTGCCCACTTTCCAGTATTGTTAGCATGGCAGATCTTTTTCTACCCCTTCACTCCTAACTTATTTGCATATTTATATTGAAAGTGTGTTTCTGTAGGAAGCATATAATTGAATCTTGTTTTTATATCCACTCTACCAATCTGCTTTTAATTTACATGCCTAATTTGCAATTAATGTGATCATTGATATGATTGTGTTTAAATCTGTCATCTTGCTATTTGCTTTCTATTTGTCATTGTTTTCTTTTTAATTTTTTTCCTCCTTCTGTATTAACTGAAGTTTTTTTTTTTTTTTTTTTGGCATGAACAGGCACTGGGAACTGAACCCAGGTCTAATCGAGAATATTTTAAGATTGCATTTATTTCTTTTGTTGGATTATTTTCTGTGGTAGGCAGAATTCTTAGTTGATCTCCAATGGGCCACACCCTTGTATATTCGCCTTTCTTTGTGAATATAGGTAGAACCTATGAGTATGATATTACTCTCATAATTAAATTTGCATAACATAGAAAATATGAAGAATTGTATATATAATTAAGCCCTTCGATGAACTCAAAGTCAAATAATCCTGGATGAACTTGATGTAAACAGGTGTACTCATTAATGATGCATGTGTTATTGCAAACTGAAAGGAAAGTGATCCTTGTTTAAAGTGGCAGAAAATTAAGCAAAATTGACTACTTTTGCTTTTGGAAAATTAAGCAAAATTGAATACTTTTGACTGCTTTTGGAAGGCAGATTTTAAAGGCCATGAACTTGGAAATTTAGCAGAAGAGATTTTTAAATTAAATGTGGAATGTGTGGCCTGGCTTCTCCTTGCAAGAGAAGAGATAATCTTTGAACTGAAATTTTGGGTACAAAGAAATTGATGATTTGAAAAAATCTGGGTTTCCAGAAAGGAAGACCCCAGAGAATAGTGCCCCACATGAAGATTTCGCCAAACATGGAAGCAGTCAGCCATTACATGACAAGGTAGGATTTGAGATAGAGTTACCTAGAAAGTATTCATGGAATGCCCTTTTGTCTGATGGTCATGATTCCAGCTAAATGCTTAGAAAGCCAACAAAAGTTTTGTGGCATCTGTATAAAAAGAAGCACTGCACATCTATACTAAAAGGTACAGATAGGGATAGATTGAAAGAAAAGTGAATTCAAAGGTAGAACCATGGAAGCTAAGGTCTGAAGCCAAGAAAACTCCAAAAGAGTGGACCCACACAAGCACTTGGAGAGTGTGGGTTTGCCCTGAAGGCAGAGGGAAGGGGTTTTGGTATCCTAGGCCTTGGAGAGGATGGAGCATATTCCTTGATGATTGGGGAGACCCAGGCTGCCATCCTATTGGTCTGGAGGGATTGAGCATGTGCCCCAGAGATGGCAGAGATCCTGTATGCTGCCTCAATATTTGGAGAGAGTGAAACCGAGAAAAAAGGTGGACTCTTCAATGTCCTTCAAGGTTGCAGTTTTCATTCCAGCATTTGGAGAGAGCATGACTCCTGCGTAGGCCCGTGGAAAGGGTGGGAATGATGCTTCCTAAAGCTCAGAGGATAAATGACTCAGACTTTGAAATCTAATGGAGCTTGCCATGCAGGTTTTCAGGACTGTTTGGTCCTTATGACCCATTTTCCTTCAAGCACACTAGGGAAATGGGAATATGTATCTTATGCTGTCCCTACTCTGTATATTGGCAGCAGATAACTAATTCTGAGTTTTACAGTTCCACAGCCAGAGAATTTTGCCTTAGGTCAGACCATTTTGGTAGCTGACATTGATGAAATTTTGTACTGTTTCTGATTTTGTATTGTCTTTTTGGGTTCCAAAGGGTAGAATATGCTGGTTTGAAATTATTGTGTACCCCAGAACAGCCATGCTATTTAATCTTCATTGAATATTGCTGGATGGGATCTTTTTTATTGTTTCTATAGAGATGTGATGTACTCAATTGTGGGTGGTAACTTTTGATTAGTTGGTTTCCTTGGAGATGTGTCAAGGTGGGGATGCTTACTGGACCCCTTTAAGAAGGTATCATTTTGGAAAGGGCTGAGAGAGCTCACACAGCCAGAGAACTTTGGGGATGCAGAATGGAAGTGTCCCTGGGGAAGCTGCTTGTAGAAGCCAGGATTTAGTTAGAAGATGTTGCCATATACCTTCCCAGATGAGAGAGAAATCCCAGACTTCATTAAATCTTTCTTTGGAGCTAAGGAATCTTTCTGGATGCCTTGGTCTGGACATTTCTATGGCCTTAGAACTGTAAACATGCAACTTAATAAATTCCCTTTTTAAAAGCCATTCCATTTCTGGTATTTTGCATTCTGGCAGCTTTAGCAAAGTAAAACACTAAACTTAGTGCTATTGTTATCACACATTTCAATTTTATATGTTATAAAATTGTTAGTTTTCATTTAAAAGACCTTACAGAATAATTAAAAAATATTTACATTTATATTTGTAGTTACCACTTCTTGCCATTTTTTGTTTTGAACTGGATTTCCATCTGGTTTCATGTTCCTTCTATTTAAATGACTTCTTTTAACATTTCTTCCCTGCAATTCTGCTGGTTTGGTATTCTTTTAGCTTTTATGCATCTGAAAAATTTATCTTGCCTTCATTTGTGAAATATAATTTCCCTGGGGTCAAGAATTAGAGAATTATACCACATCTCTATTCTGGATGCTTTTATATTTTTATATTTGCCTCTGGGTTTGAGCACTTTTCTTGTGATGTGCCTTGGTGTCCATTTTTCTAGGCTTCTTGTGTTTGGGTTTATTGTTCTTTTTGGCTCTGTAGACTTACAGTTTTTATTAGTTGTGGAAATCTTTTGGATATTATTTCTTCAAATGTTTTTGGTTTTCCCTACTTATCATCCTCACCTCTTCTTTTCTTCAGGGGTTCCAATGACATTTGAAGTTACCTCTCAGTTTCTTTTTTTCACTGTGTTTTACTTTTGGCAGTACAACTGGTGTGTGTGTTCATATTCACTAATCTTTCCATTTTTAATGTCTGATCTGCCATTAATACCATCCAGTGCATTTTTCATCTCACTTATTGTAGCTTCTTCTGTTGAACTTCAGTTTGAATTTTTCATAGCTTCCTTGTCTTCGCTTAACATGATCTTTCTTTCCTCTACCTTACTGAACATATGGAATTGAGTTAAAATACCTTGTTTACTGATACTATCATCTGTTATACATAGGGGCCAGTTTGATTGATTTTTCTCATTAATATGGCCATATTTTCCTGCATTTTGGCATGCCCAGTAGTTTTGGATGGGATGTCAACACTGTCAGTATGACTTTATGGGTATAGTATGTATTATAAGAACTGTATTTTTGTTCTACAAACTCTCGACTTTGTTTGAAATCTCTCAGCCACTGACACTTTATTTTGTCTCATTTCTCTGCCCCACTTTTCGTCAAGAAAATTTTCTCAATCCCTTGACGCTGAGTCCCAGCTAATCCTAGGATTTTTGTCCCATGTTTGCTGGGGAGGTTCACACTCCTGGGAGTTAGTCCAGCACAGAGGGGGCAGGGCAGCTAGCCCGCTTGATGTGTAAGCTGAGAAAGAGAGAGAGGCCACATCTGAGCAACAAAATAGGCTCTCTAGGGGTGACTCTTAGGCCTATTTTTAAGTAGACTTAGCCTATCCTTTGCAGAGATATGTTTCATATGAACAAACCCCAAGATTGAAGGCTCAGCCTATTGATTTGGTTGTCCCCACTGTTCGCGAGAATATCAGGAATTTTCCAAATGGGGAAGTTGAATTCTTCCCCTTTCTCCCCATTCCCCCAAGAGGGACTTTGCAAATATTTCTTTATTCACTGTTCAAATCACTCTGGAATTTATCAGGCCACCACGCTAACTCGGACAAACTAACAAAATCTCATCCTTATTCAAGTTTCCATGTACTTATGGTATTCAATTAAACTGTTCATATAAGTTAGATTAGCAAATACACTAGTCAAAATATAAATTTTACACCAAATAAACATTCCATGCTTTAGTCTCACACTCTCTGGTTCCTTTTATTTTTTCTTTTTTGCACGGGCAAGCACCAGGAATTGAACCCGGTCTCCTGCATAACAGGTGAAAACTGCCTGCTGAGCCACCACTCTGGTTACTTTTAACTGTTTTCTTTTATTCCTGGTTTTCATCATTTTGATTTTGATGTGCCTTGGTGTTTTTTTCTTCATGTGTTTCCTACTTATGTTATATTGATTTTTGAGAATCTATGGATGTAGAGTTTTCTTCAATTTCAGAATATTTTAGAAGTTTTACCTTCATGTTTCTTTTCTTATATTTCTTTTCTTGCCTTTTCTAGGATTCTATTATATGTACCTTAGGGCACTGGATGCTATCCCATAGCCTGCTAATGCAAAGCTTGTTTTCTTTTCTTATCTTTTTTGTTCTATGTTTCATTTTGGATAGTTTCTGTCACTCTGTTAAATTCTGCTACTGTTTCCTTTTGTGGTCACTAAGTGGTTGTTAATCCTATCAAATGTATATTTCATTTTGCATTTTGATTTTCATCTCAAAAGTACGACTTTGGATATATGCATATTTTAAAACTCATGAGTCCACATGGCAACTACAATTTAATCAATCTCCACAGGCTTCTTCCTTGTTTTCTCCCTCTGCATATTTTTATATTCTTTCTACTACAGTGAGAAATCTGTCTCCCAAAAATGTTGACACATTTGCTTATTCATGTAATTCCATAACATATGCTAAGTAGTTTCAGAATTGATTTACCATCATTAAAATAAATTCAAAAGTTCAGAATTGTTTCCATTTCTCCCCACTAATAAAGACTCAAGTTATAATAAATACTGTGTTCATAATTTCATTGGATTGGTTATTTTTATCCCTCATGCATGGTTGTTATTCATTTGTTATATAATTAAATTAATTTGTTAACTTTTTCTTTTAGTTTGTTCAATATTCTCCTTTGGATTTTTTAGGTTAGTTTATGATAATTTACAATGATAAATAATATGTACATTTGTGCAGAGCATATTCTTGTAATCATTCATGTAGGTGCAGAACTATTGTGGGTGGGAGAAGGTTGTTTCACATGAGAAATGTGACCCACTCAATTCAAGGTGAATCTTAATCCTTTACAGGAGTCCTTTATGAGAGGATAAGAGAAAAACACCCAGAGAGCTCAGAATGAAACACCCAGAGGAGCTGAGAGAGAGAGCCACTGAGACCAGAAGTTAAAATGCAATGGAACCCACGAATGAAGGACCAGCATATGCTAATCATGTACCTTGCCACCTCACAGAGGTCGTATGGCATGCCAACAGCCTTTCTTCAGAAGGTATCTTCTTGATACCTTGGTTTGAACATTTTCATGGCCTTGAAACTATAAATTTGTAAACCAATAAATCCCCATTGTTAAAAGCCAGTCCATTTCTGGTATATTGTATTTGGGGCAGCTTTAGCAAACTGGTTATATGCAGGAGTGTTGAATATTTTTAGGTGAAAAATATATCTGTTATTATTTTTGTTTACAGATTATGTATGGGTTAAGGAGATGTGTATAGCTGCCAAGTTGACAAGGGGTGGGTTGTGATGGTTGAGCCAAGCGTCGACATGGCCAGTTAATGATGTCTGCTTGTCTGGTCAAGCAAGAATTGGTCTGTCTTTTACTATGAAGACATTTTGTGGACTTTAATCATCAATAAGTCAATTGCATCTATGAATTATTAAATCTACAATCAGCTAGGGAGAGTGTCTTCAGCAACAAAAGGCATCTAATCCAATCAGTTGAAGGTTTTAAAAGGGGAAATGATGACTTCAGTAGTCAGAAGAGAGAATTTTCATCTGTATTTCAGCCAGCTAGCCTCTCCTGGGAAATACATTGAAAATCTTCATTGGGGTTGCCAGTTTACAGTCTTCGCTGTGGAATTTGGACTCATACATCACCACAGTTGTGTCAGAAATTTTTATAGAATCTCATATTTACAGATATCTCCTGTTGGTTCTGTTTCCCTAGAGAACTCTGACTCATACAATATTATTATAAAGAAAATGCATCTTTATATTATCCTTTCCCTAGGTTATTTAATGCTTATGCAAGATTCCAAATTTTATGAAATTTTAACAATCTGAGGGAAAGAGAATATGATATGGTAAAACAAGCTAACTTCAAAATTAGCTCTACATCATTAACTAAAGCTTGATTTGACAAGTTACTCATCCTTTGTAACTTGCATTTTTCATATTAATAAGTGGAGTAACTCCTATTCTAACAAACTAGCATACATAGTATGGGAAATACATTGCAAATCATAAAGCCCTCTTCATTAACAAGGCATTATTTTCATAGTCAGTAATTAGTAGAGCCTAAGAAACCCAAAGCACCCAACCAGATAATAAGGTAACAGCTTTCAAAGTGTCAGTCCTAGTCATCCTTAGAGTCTACGTCGTTACCGTAATAATTGTAAGAGTTTGAGAAGTTTAGAATTCAATTTGATTTTATGTACATAATATAATGACAGATAAAAGTGGAATTTATCAGTTTATAAGTCACCAGAAAGTTAATGCATGTCACCTAATTTTGTGTATCAGTAAACATCATCTAGTTAAATAGGACAAGGGTCAACATTCTAAAAGAGCTGCATTTTAAACAAATTTATCTGAAAGTCTTTATTTACAACTGTTAAATAAATGACTTTAATAGAGAAATACTTCATTCCCCTGGTCCGTACCAAGGAACAGAAAGGAACTGCATGCAAAAAGATGTACTCATTTTTTCATTTTTTCCATTCACTTTGCTAAAACAATTGTATTCTTGCAGTAACAGGAAATTTATCTTTTGTATTTTTCAACAAAATCACTAAAAAGAAGTATTCTTACTATTAATTCAATAAAAATATTTATTTATGTAATGGCAAAAGATAAGGAATTATAGATATTGAATAACAAAACTTTTATATCTTTGAAAAATACCAGTTTTATCACCATCTTTTAAGATTTGTTGAACATGGCATGAGTATTCATGCTGCTTATTTTGCAAAGCATACCTTGATATGTTGTGATAGATTATTATATCCGTTTCTTATCACTGCTATAATAAATTACCAAACACTTGGTGGCTTAAGACAGCATCAATTTATATTCTGTGGTTCAAATATCAGACATCGGTCTCATTGGACAAAAATCAAGGTGCCAACAGGGGTGGTACCTTCTGTAGGCTCTATGAGAGAATTAGTTTCATTGCCTTTTCCAGTTCTAGAGCCTGCCTACCTTCTTTGGTTTGTGCCTGCATTCTTAATCTTCAAATCCAGCAGCATAGCCTTGTCAGCTCTCTCTCTGACTCTGACACTGTCCTAGTTTGCTAGCTGCCAGAATGCAATACACCCGAAATGGTGTGGCTTTTTAAAACAAACAATTTTTAAAAATTGCAAATCTATAGTTCTAAGGCCATGAAAATGTCCCAATTAAAAGCAAGTCTATAGAAACGTCCAATCTGAGGCATCCAGGGAAAGATACCATGATTCAAGAAGACTGATGAAGTTCAGGGTCTCTCAAGTGGAAAGGCACATGTGAACATGGCACCGTCTGCTGGCTTCCTCTCCAGGCCTTTTGCTTCATGAAGCTGTCCCATGGGTCTTCTCCTTCATCCTCAAAGATCTCTGGCTGGTGGACCCTACCTCGTGGCTCCTGTCATTCTGTCATCATTCTCTGCTCACTCAGAATCTCCAAAAGTTGCTCACTGGTGGACCCTGTGGTTCTCTGAGCCTCGTACTCTGCTCAGCTCTGCTGTGGATTTCTCGTCGTTCTCAAAAGACATTCTCTCCAAAAAATGTCTCCTCTTTTATTGGAGCCCAGAAAACTAATCAAGATTCACATAGCACAGGTGGAGACATATCTCCATCTAATCAAGTTTAATACCCACAGCTGATCGAGTCACATCTCTGCGAAGATAACCTAATCAAGTTTCCAGCCTACAATACTGAATAGGGATTAGAAGAAACTGTTGCCACAAACCTGATTAGGATTAAAACATGGTTTTTCTAGGTTTCATAAATCCTTTCAAACCGGCACAGATACTGACCCTCCTGCCTCCCCTTTCATTTAAAAGAATCTTTGAGATTTCATTAGGCCAAGCCAGATAACCCAGTCTAATTGTCCCATCTTAAAGTCCTTAATTTAATCACCCCAGCAAAGTCCAGTTTGCCTTGTAAAGTAACATATTCTCAGGTTCCAGGAATTAGGTTTTAGATATCATTGGGGCCCATTATTTTGTCTATCAAAATGTTCTCTCCTTTAATGAAGTGCCTATTCATGATTTTGCTCAAAATTTTATTTATTCTTTGCTATTATATTATTGAGTTGTAAGAGTTCTTTATAAACTCTGCCCGTGAATTATTTGTCTGATATACACAGGGAAGATTTTATTTCCAGTTTGTAGTTCACATTTTCACTTTCTTAGTAGTGTATTTTGAAAAACAGCAGTTTTAATTTTGATGAAGCTCAAATTTTCACTATTTTATCCTTTATGTTTATTTGGATTTTGAGTATTTAAGCCTTTGTCCAGCTGAAATGCTGGAAAGACATTCTTCAATGTTTTCTTCTAAAAGATTTATAGTTTTATATTTTTACATTTTGTCTATTATGAGTAAGTTTTTTTTTAATATGATAGGCATTTTATTAAAAGCAGTTTTGTTGAGATATATTTACAAACCATTCAGTCCATCCAAAGTATAAAATCAATGGCTGACAATATAATCAGAGTTGTGCATTCATCACCACAATCAATTTTAGAACACTTTCACTATTCCAGAAAGGAGAACACTATATCCCTTATACTCCCTCCCCGTTATTGGCCCTTAGCATTGGTAAAGTACATTTGTTACAGTTGATGAAAACCATTAAAATATTACTATTAACTAAAGCCCATAGTTTGCGTTAGGTGTTTTTTCCCCCAAATACCGCTATAATATTAACTTCTTGTAATAGTGGGTATATTTGTTCTGGTTCATAAACGAACACTGCTATGTTTGTACTATTAACTTCAGTCATCGTTCACAACAGGGTTCACTGTGTTATACAGTCCCATGTTTTTTTTTTTTTAATTAATTAACGGAAAAAAAGAAATTAACCCAACATTTAGAAATCATACAATTCTACATATGCAATCAGTAATTCTTAACATCATCACACAGATGCATGGTCATCGCTTCTTAGTACATTTGCATCGGTTTAGAAGAACTAGCAACACAACAGAAAAAGATATAGAATGTTAATATAGAGAAAAAAAATAAAAGTAATAATAATAGTAAAAAAAAAAAAAGACAAACAAACAACCAGAGACAAAAACAAAAAAAAAAACAACAGCAAAAACCTATAGCTCAGATGCAGCTTCATTCAGTGTTTTAACATGATTACTTTACAATTAGGTATTATTGTGCTGTCCACTTTTGAGTTTTTGTGTCTAGTCCTGTTGCACAGTCTGTATCCCTTCAGCTCCAATTACCCATTATCTTACCCTGTTTCTAACTCCTGCTGGACTCTGTTACCAATGACATATTCCAAGTTTATTCTCGAATGTCGGTTCACATCAGTGGGACCATACAGTATTTGTCCTTTAGTTTTTGGCTAGACTCACTCAGCATAATGTTCTCTAGGTCCATCCATGTTATTACATGCTTCATAAGTTTATCCTGTCTTAAAGCTGCATAATATTCCATCGTATGTATATACCACAGTTTGTTTAGCCACTCGTCTGTTGATGGACATTTTGGCTGTTTCCATCTCTTTGCAATTGTAAATAACGCTGCTATAAACATTGGTGTGCAAATGTCCGTTTGTGTCTTTGCCCTTAAGTCCTTTGAGTAGATACATAGCAATGGTATTGCTGGGTCGTATGGCAATTCTATATTCAGCTTTTTGAGGAACCGCCAAACTGCCTTCCACAGTGGTTGCACCATTTGACATTCCCACCAACAGTGGATAAGTGTGCCTCTTTCTCCGCATCCTCTCCAGCACTTGTCATTTTCTGTTTTGTTGATAATGGCCATTCTGGTGGGTGTGAGATGATATCTCATTGTGGTTTTGATTTGCATTTCTCTAATGGCCAAGGACATTGAGCATCTCTTCATGTGCCTTTTGGCCATTTGTATTTCCTCTTCTGAGAGGTGTCTGTTCAAGTCTTTTTCCCATTTTGCAATTGGGTTGGCTGTCTTTTTGTTGTTGAGTTGAACAATCTCTTTATAAATTCTGGATACTAGACCTTTATCTGATATGTCATTTCCAAATATTGTCTCCCATTGTGTAGGCTGTCTTTCTACTTTCTTGATGAAGTTCTTTGATGCACGAAAGTGTTTAATTTGAGGAGTTCCCATTTATTTATTTCCTTCTTCAGTGCTCTTGCTTTAGGTTTAAGGTCCATAAAACCACCTCCAATTGTAAGTTTCAAGAGATATCTCCCAACATTTTCCTCTAACTGTTTTATGGTCTTAGACCTAATGTTTAGATCTTTGATCCATTTTGAGTTAACTTTGTATAGGGTGTGAGATACGGGTCTTCTTTCACTCTTTTGCATATGGATATCCAGTTCTCTAGGCACCATTTATTGAAGAGACTGTTCTGTCCCAGGTGAGTTGGTTTGACTGCCTTATCAAAGATCAAATGTCCATAGATGAGAGGGTCTGTATCTGAGCACTCTATTCAATTCCATTGGTCGATATATCTATCTTTATGCCAATACCATGCTGTTTTGACCACTGTGGCTTCATAATATGCCTTAAAGTCCGGCAGCGCGAGACCTCCAGCTTCGTTTTCTTTCCTCAAGATGTTTTTAGCAATTCGGGGCACCCTGCCCTTCCAGATAAATTTGCTTATTGGTTTTTCTATTTCTGAAAAATAAGTTGTTGGGATTTTGATTGGTATTGCATTGAATCTGTAAATCAATTTAGGTAGGATTGACATCTTAACTATATTTAGTCTTCCAATCCATGAACACGGTATGCCCTTCCATCTATTTAGGTCTTCTGTGATTTCTTTTAGCAGTTTTTTGTAGTTTTCTTTATATAGGTTTTTTTGTCTCTTTAGTTAAATTTATTCCTAGGTATTTTATTCTTTTAGTTGCAATTGTAAATGGAATTCGTTTCTTGATTTCCCCCTCAGCTTGTTCATTACTAGTGTATAGAAATGCTACAGATTTTTGAATGTTGATCTTGTAACCTGCTACTTTGCTGTACTCATTTATTAGCTCTAGTAGTTTTGTTGTGGATTTTTCCGGGTTTTCGACGTATAGTATCATATCGTCTGCAAACAGTGATAGTTTTACTTCTTCCTTTCCAATTTTGATGCCTTGTATTGCTTTTTCTTGTCTAATTGCTCTGGCTAGAACCTCCAACACAATGTTGAATAATAGTGGTGATAGTGGACATCCTTGTCTTGTTCCTGATCTTAGGGGGAAAGTTTTCAATTTTTCCCCATTGAGGATGATATTAGCTGTGGGTTTTTCATATATTCTTTCTATCATTTTAAGGAAGTTCCCTTGTATTCCTATCTTTTGAAGTGTTTTCAACAGGAAAGGATGTTGAATCTTGTCAAATGTCTTCTCTGCATCAATTGAGATGATCATGCGATTTTTCTCCTTTGATTTGTTGATATGATGTATTACATTAATTGATTTTCTCATGTTGAAGCATCCTTGCATATCTGGGATGAATCCTACTTGGTCATGATGTATAATTCTTTTCATGCATTGTTGGATACGATTTGCTAGAATTTTATTGAGGATTTTTGCATCTATAGAGAGATTGGTCTGTAGTTTTCTTTTTTTGTAATATCTTTGCCTGGTTTTGAGGGTGATGTTGGCTTCATAGAATGAATTAGGTAGTTTTCCCTCCACTTATATTTTTTTGAAGAGTTTGAGGAGAGTTGGTACTAATTCTTTCTGGAAAATTTGATAGAATTCACATGTGAAGCCGTCTGGTCCTGGACTTTTCTTTTTAGGAAGTTTTTAATGACTAATTCAATTTCTTTACTTGTGATTGGTTTGTTGAGGTCGTCTATTTCTTCTTGAGTCAAAGTTGGTTGTTCATGTCTTTCCAGGAACCTGTCCATTTCATCTAAATTGTTGTAGTTATTAGCGTAAAGTTGTTCCTAGTATCCTGTTATTACCTCCTTTATTTCTGTGAGGTCAGTAGTTGTGTCTCCTCTTCCATTTCTGATCTTATTTATTTGTATCCTCTCTCTTCTTCTTTTTGTCAATCTTGCTAAGGGCCCATCAATCTTATTGATTTTCTCATAGAACCAACTTCTGGTCTTATTGATTTTCTTTATTGTTTTCATGTTTTCAATTTCATTTATTTCTGCTCTAATCTTTGTTATTTCTTTCCTTTGCTTGCTTTGGGATTAGTTTGCTGTTTTTTCTCCAGTTCTTCCAAGTGGACAGTTTATTCCTGAATTTTTGCCTTTTCTTCTTTTCTGATATAGGCATTTAGTGCGATAAATTTCCCTCTTAGCACTGCCTTTGCTGCATCCCATAAGTTTTGATATGTTGTGTTTTCATTTTCATTCACCTCTAGGTATTTACTAATTTCTCTTGCAATTTCTTCTTTGACCCACTTGTTGTTTAAGAGTGTGTTGTTGAGCCTCCATGTATTTGTGAATTTTCTGGCACTCCACCTATTATTGATTTCCAATTTCATTCCTTTATGATTCGAGAAAGTGTTGTGTATGATTTCAATCTTTTTAAATTTGTTAAGACTTGCTTTGTGACCCAGCATATGGTCTATCTTTGAGAATGATCCATGAGCACTTGAAAAAAAGGTGTATCCCGCTGTTGTGGGATGTAATGTCCTATAAATGTCTGTTAAGTCTAGCTCATTTATAGTAATATTCAGATTCTCTATTTCTTTATTGATCCTCTGTCTAGATGTTCTGTGCGTTGATGAGAGTGGTGAATTGAAGTCTCCAACTATTATGGTATATGTGTCTATTTCCCTTTTCAGTGTTTGCAGTGTATTCCTCACGTATTTTGGGGCATTCTGGTTCGGTGCGTAAATATTTATGATTGTTATGTCTTCTTGTTTAATTGTTCCTTTTATTAGTATATAGTGTCCTTCTTTGTCTCTTTTAACTGTTTTACATTTGAAGTCTAATTTGTTGGATATTAGTATAGCCACTCCTGCTCTTTTCTGGTTGTTATTTGCATGAAATATCTTTTCCCAACCTTTCACTTTCAACCTATGTTTACCTTTGCGTCTAAGATGTGTTTCCTGTAGACAGCATATAGAAGGATCCTGTTTTTTAATCCATTCTGCCAGTCTATGTCTTTTGATTGGGGAATTCAGTCCATTAACATTTAGTGTTATTACTGTTTGGATAATATTTTCCTCTAACATTTTGCCTTTTTGTATTATATATATCATATATATATATCATATATATACATATATATATCATATCTGACTTTCCTTCTTTCTGCACTCTTCTCCATACCTCTCTCTTCTGTCTTTTCGTATCTGACTCTAGTGCTCCTTTTAGTATTTCTTGCAGTGCTGGTCTCTTGGTCACAAATTCTCTCAGTGACTTTTTGTCTGAGAATTTTTTAATATGAGTAAGTTTTTATGTGACTTGAGATAGGAGACTCTGTTCATTTTGTTTCCATAAAAATATCAAATTTTTCTAACAACATTTATTGAAAAAATTTTGCTTTCTCTGATTGAAGTACTTTGACTCAATTGTCAATAACTGATTTATTGCATGGATATAGGTTTACAGCTAACTTACCTTTCTGTACCATTGTCTATTCTTATTCTAATGCCACAATATTTTGATTATTAAACCTTCAATCTGAGTCTTGAAATCAAGACTTTTTCTTCCTTTTGAAGGTTATCAAGCTGTCTTGCTTGGTAATCAGCTTGCTAATTGCTACAAAAATATTTGTTGTAATTTTGAATGATACCACTTTGAGTCCTTAGATAAATTTGGAGAAAACTGACATAAATATCATCACTTGAATACTGATATATTCCAATTCATGCCCTTAAATGTATCTTCCCATTTATTTGTCTTCTTAAATTTCTGCCATCAATGATTTTTACTTTTCATGGTAGAGTTCTTAACATGTTTATTTTTAATTATCCCAAAGATTTTATTTTTTTTCTGTTTTTGGATACTACACCAAATAATGCTTTAAACCATTTTCTCCAAAAATTCATTGTATAGAAAGACAATTGCATATTTATACTAATCTTATACCCTGTGACTCTTCTAAATCCAATCATTTGTTCTGAGAATTATTTTTCATATTCCTTAAGATATTCCATCCATGCAATTATGATGTATATGACTATGGACAGTTTTATGACATCCCTTACAATATTGATGTCTTTCCTTTTTTTTCCTTATGGCATTGGCTAAGACTTACAATACAGTGCTGAGGAGAACTGGTGAATTTCATTGAATAATTTTCAAACACTAAGCAACCTTGCAATTCTGGAATAAACCTCATTTAATTGTAATGCAGTATTTGTGTTTTATATAGCTGGATCAAAATTGCTTACATTTTATTTAGGAATTTTATATCAATGGCCATGAGTGGTATTGCTCTGAATATTACATGATATTCTTTTGTTTGTTGTTTTAATGTTCTTGTCAGCTTTTGGTAGGAGAATTATAGCATCTTAAAAAAACTAATATTATCTTCATTTGACAGATGAAGAAATAGGGAATAGAGATGCCATAAACTTGTTTTAACTCACACAAGTAGTAATTTACTGCAAGGCTTTGAAATTCAACAGCTTTGTCAAAGAATCTTCGTACAATTTAACCCAATGATTCTATAGTGCATCACAATTATAAGGTCCAACATAGAAAGGAAGTTTAAAGTATTGGTCATAATTTTGATTAAATTAAAAGAATAAGAAAATCAGGAACTACAAATAAAATAAATTATAATATTTCTCTGCTTTTATACTGCTATATCACTAATTTGTTTTCCATGTGCTACTAAGATCCCAGTTTGGAGTCATTTTAAAATCTTAACAAGCACATTGAAAAGAAACTGTCCAATCCAGAGGCTTGCAAAAATATTTAAAATATTTTGCCTGCATTGGCTTCAAATTCTACTCATAAATCTCTCATGTATCTTTTCATCTTATTTTAACTCCTATACACTCATTAATGACCTTTTTATATCTTTCAGGAGCTCTCTGCTTGCTATTTCTCTGACTCCATCTCCTATCTTGTACTCCCTTCATTCTACCTATATTGGTTTCTGTGCTGTAGGAACAGCACCCCATGCACACACCCCATGCACTCACCCTACGCGCACACCCCAGGCACTCACCCTACGTGCACACCCCAGGCACTCACCCTATGCGCACACCCCATGCACTCACCCTACGCGCACACCCCATGCACTCACCCTACGCGCACACCCCAGGCACTCACCCTACGCACACCCCATGCACTCACCCTATGCGCACACCCCAGGCACTCACCCTACGCGCACACCCCATGCACTCACCCTACGCGCACACCCCAGGCACTCACCCTACGCACACCCCATGCACTCACCCTATGCGCACACCCCAGGCACTCACCCTATGCGCACACCCCAGGCACTCACCCTATGCGCACACCCCATGCACTCACCCTATGCGCACACCTCATGCACTCACCCTATGTGCACACCCCATGCACTCACCCTATGCACACACCCCATGCACTCACATCAGGAATTTTGTACTTTTCTTCTCTCATGTTTTATAATGGTTCATTTCCTCATGTCTTTCAGGTGTTTGCTCAAATATTAACTTCACAGTGAGGCCCACTTTGACCATTCGGTTTAAAATTTACCCTGCTTCCCCACTTTATCTTGGCTTGCTGGTTGTCCTTTCCTGCTTTAATTCTCTCCATAATACTTACAACCATCTTTTTTTTTTTTTATGTATTAAACTTGTTTTCCTTCCTCACTAGAGGATAAGCTTTACAAGAGCTTGTATCAGGGAGTGGACTCCAAACAATGTCATCCCTTTCTTCTAGTTTTAAGAAAAATATTAAAATCAAATATACTCCACAACAATTGCATTTTAAATACAAGTCAAGAATAAAATGCTAGAGTCTAACAAAGACTGCATTCCTCCTTATTTACTATTACTAGGTTCTTGATTAAAGTCTTTCCTCATCTTGGATTGACTCTCAGTCTCTGGAGTTCTTGGGATTTGTGCTTACCCTGTCCCTGCTTGAATGCATTTGTCATTCTCTAGCTTTCTTCCCTCCATCGCTAGAAAACCCACCATCCTATGTGGCTCTGTATGTCAGTACTTTATCTACGCAATTTTTTATCTTTTTTGTTCCATTGGCACTGTTCATCTCCATCTCTCTACACAATGTAAATATCATATAATGTAAGAAACAAACATTTTTTCCAAACTCCAAAGGCTGTATGTAGTATTAATTGAGTCATACTTATTGTTCTCTCTTTTGGGATAGGATTGGTTAACACTAAACATATGATGACTCTATGGCTCAAATGATAGATAAATAGTTTGCTGATACCATCACTGTTTAAGCTATAACAGTGTTCTAGTTATAAATGATGGATCAGATTTAACTACCTGATTCCAAGCCCTAGAAATATTGTTTTCCTTTGCTATGACATATGAAAAATAACACAGCTTCAAATATTTTTTTTAATTAATGAATGAGATTGACTGCTGTTTCCTGAATCTTCTGCTTAAAGGAACAATGACAGCAAAGGTGAAATCAGTATCTGTTATTTTATTGGGGCTAACCAACAAATGTTCAAATATGTAAATCATGTATGCCCTTTGGCTTTTAATCATTTGGTGAGCAATTATTTGCATCAATTCATAAGTTCATCACACTGTGTGAGAAATGTTGGTCTAAAAAAGATGTTAGGGATTTACAAAATGAGATTTTCCTAAATATAACTAATTTAGGAAATTGTACAAAATGTTACTGCAAAATGTTATTATTATTTAGACAAGAAAATTAATGGAGCATAGAAAATAAAACTTTAAAGATTTTATGAGATAATGTTTTATATTTATTTTTCTACAAAATATAAATAGAAGTCTGCTATAACCTGAAACAGAGATGTGAAACTAGAGGAATAATTTATATTATGTATAAGTTATTATGTATATACACACACAAACACACAGGCACACACCTTTATTCTTACTCTTCTCTAAAGTATCCACTATTTACTTTTTCATTTGGATTAAAATGTTGCTTTATTTATCTTACTTCAATAATTATCCATAAAATTATCACAGAGATTTTTTTTAAAACCAAATTTAAAGACTAATAAAATATATTCATCCTGTTAATCATTAAGCAAACATGAAAAGCCCAATGTATTTATAAGGAATCTGCTTTCCACACATTCTGCAATTGTCATATGTACTTGTACAAAATTTCTCCTAATAAAAATGTAACCATTTCTTTAATCTATTCCTATTGATAGAAATAGAGAATTATATATTGATTATGTGGGAAGTGTGGATATGAATACTAATTTTAATGAGGGTGGATTTTTGACCAGTCCTAGAAAAGAGCAATTAAATAAGGTTATATAATATTCAATACAAATTTTATTACATTTTATAATAATATCACTCAATATTGCAATTAAAGTTGTATTTTCTTCCATAGGCAAAGTTGATTTATGCATTTATTTGATGATGCTTTTATTTCTGCAGCTATCATACATAATTTACACCTTAACAAAATTATACATTTACATAGTGAATAAACTCAATAAAAATGTCATATATTAAAATGATGATTATGATAACTACACCATAATGAGCAAGAAGAGAAAGAGGTAAATACAAATGGTGCATAGAATATGGTTGTTAAGAAATAAAAATCCCCTTCTCATGGAGAAAAGAAAATTCAGGGGTGGGACTCACCTTCTCTTTTTTCTCTTACATTTCACTGTCTTTGACATTTCTTTATTTAACACATTCTATACATAGTGAAAAAAAGAGGCACTTGAAATATGTATTATTAGAGATGTTACAGACAATATCATTTAATTCAAGTGTGAAGCATCAGATACAAGGTTTTCACAATAACACAGCCACATTGTAAAAGCTATATCATTATACAATCATCTTCAAGACTCAAGGTTACTGGAATATAGCTCAATAGTTTCAGGTACTTCCCTCCAACCACTCCAATATACCATAAATTGAAAAGGGATATCTATATAATGCATAAGAATAACCTCCAGGATAACCTCTCAACTGTGTTTCAAATCTCTCAGCCACCGAAACTTCATTTTGCCTCATTTCTCTCTTCCCTCTTTAGGTCAAGAAAGCTTTCTCAGTCACTTGAGGCCAGGTCCCTCATCCTAAGGATTCTGTCCCACATTGCCAGGGAAATTTCCACCCTTGAGAGACATATCCCAGTGAGTTCACCTGTTGAGTTGGCTTAGAAAGCAACAAAACAAGTTCTCTGGGTGTGACTCTTAAGCATTATTATAAGTAGGATTAGCCTATCCTTTGCAGGAATAAGTTTCATTGGAGTGAACCTCAAGATTAAGGGCTCAGTCTATTGATTTGGTTGTCCCCTGTTTTTATTAGAATAAAGTTGAATATGTCCTCCTTTCTCTTCAGTCCACCAAGAGGACTTTGCAAATGTTACTTTTTCACTGCCCAAATTACTCTGGGATATGTTGGGGCATCACACTAAAGTAGACAAACCAATAAAATTTCATGCCTTATTCAATATTCCTTGTACTTAAGGTGTTCAACTAAACTGACCATGTAAGTTAAATTAGGTAATGTGCTAACCAAAATATAAATTTTGTGCCAGATAAACATCTTTTCCTTTGGTCTTACACAGAAGTTGAAATTTTAAAATATGGACCATATCATCCTTTACCCTACATTCTGGCATCTCCCTTAGTCCTATCCAGATTAGCTTCATTCATATCTCTAGTCAACGTCTGATCACTTTTTCAGCTTTTTAAATAGTTCATGTGTTGATTAGGGCTGACATTCATAGCTTCAGAGCTCTAACTCTGAGTATCAGGGGTCACAAAAATACTCAAAGTTCCTGGGAATGACCATGGTATATACAAACAGTTCAGTATCTCAGAATTTAGAGATAGCAGTTACACAACTTCAGAATGGATGTGACTGATGTAAGAGCTTACAGTCTAGGAAGATTTAGAATAGGTCTCAGCCTGACAACCCATGCTCTTGACTTCAATTCACAGAGTTTTTATATTACAGTTAGTCCATATGAGTGAAACATAATAATACTTGTCTTTTTGTTTCTGACATTTCATTCAGCATACAGTCCTTAAGTTTCATTCACCTGGTTGCATGCCTCAAACTTCATTCCTTCTTGTGGCTGCTCAGTAGTCCATTGTATGTATAAACCACAGTTTCCTTCCCTTCCTTCAGTCATTGCACCCTTAGGTCATCACCATCCATTGTGAATCAGGAACACTGCTGCCACAAACACCAGTGTGCTGTGAAATGGAAATATCCATTCATGTTCCCACAATCAGTTCCTCCAGGTATATACTGAGAAATGGGGTAGCGAGATTATATGGTAGCCTCATCCCTAGCCTCTTGTGGAACCACCACACTGCTCTCTAAGGGGCTGCACCTCCCGATTTCCCTACCAACAGTCCACCTCTCTCTCATCATTTTCTCTAACACTTGTTTCTCTCTGCTCATTTTTAAAGTTTTATTCACATATCATACAATCCAACCTAACCAAATAGACATGCCCTTGCCACCATGATCTGAATATGAAGATTTCCTTTTCTTCCACAAAATCCATACACTGTTTTGGCATAATGCTTTTGTCACATTCAGTGGAATCATATTAAAATGTTACTGGTGATTACAGACCATAGCTTGCATTGATTGTACTTTTTCCTGTATAGCAACGATTTTCAACACTTTGCAATGTTGACATTCATTTGTTCTCCCTCATGCAAAAACATCTTTTATATTTGTACATTTAATCACCAACTTTGTTCACTCTAGGCATTTTCCTTCTTCATCTCCAAAAGTTACTGGCTGGTTGACTCTCTGCTTTGGGGTTCTCTGGCATTCTGCTCTCTCAGAATCTCATGGCTTTCTCTTTTGTCATTCTTTAGCTTTATCCAAAGTGCTTCTTCTTTTAAAGGATTCTAGTAAAACCAATGAAGACCCACCTAGAATGGGTGGAGACATGTCTCCACCTAGTAAGTTTAATACCCACACTGATTGAGTCACATCTTCAGGGAGATAATCTAAATAAAGTTTCACACATGCAGTACTGAATAGGGATTAGAGGAAATGGCTGCCTTTACAAAATGGGATTAGGATTAAAACATGGCTTTTCTAGGGTATGTACATCCTTTCAAATTGGCACACACCTCATATAATAAGATTTATTATTAATTTCCCTGCATTTTCTTCTGAAAGTTTTATGATCTTAGCTCTAATGTTTATGTCTTTCAACCATTTTGAGTTAATTGTTGTATAGGGTATGAGTTATGGATCCTCTTTCTTTTGTTTATGGATAGCCAATTCTCCAAATACCATTTATTGAAGAAGCTTCTGTGTCTGGGTTGGGCTGACTTGACTGCATTAGTAAAGATTAACTGTTCATAGATAAGAGAGTCTGTGTGTGAAACTCAGTTCAATTCTATTGATCAGTACATCTATCTTTATGCTAGTACATGCTGTTTTGACTACTGTAACTTCATGATATGCTTTAAAGTCAGATAGTGTGAGACTTACTACTTCATTTTCTTTCTCATGATATTTTTAGTTACCTAGGGCACCCTTTCCTTTGAAAAAAATTTTTGTTATTCATTTTCTATTTCTGTAAAATAGGTTGTTGGGATTTTAATTTGTGTTGCTTTGAATTTATAAATCAATTTGGGTAGAATTGACATCTTAATTATATTTAGTCTTCTAATCCATTAGTACATTATGCTTTTCCATTTATTTCAGTCTTCCATGAGTTCTTTTACCAATTTCTTACAGTTTTCTGTGTATAGGTCTTTTGTATCTTATGCTAAATTTATTCCTAAATATTTGATTCTTTTCATTTCTATTGTAAATGGATTTTTTTTAATTTACTCCTCAGATTGCTGATCATAGTAAAAAAAAAAACTCTAATAATTTTGGGGCATTGATTTTGTACCCTGCCACTTGACTGTACTCATTTATTGGCTCTAGTAGTTTTGTGGTAGACTTTTCAAGATTTTTGAGATATAGTACCATGTCATCTGCAAACAGTGAGAGTTTTACTTCTTCCTTTCCAGTTTGGACGTATTTTATTGATTTTTCTTACCTAATTGCTCTGGCTAGAAATTCCAGCATAACGTTGAATAACAATGGTGACAGTGGGTATCCTTATCTTGTTCCTGGTCTTAGGGGGAATCTTTCATTCTTTCCAAATTGAGGATGATGTTAACTGTGGGCTTTTCATACATTCCCTTTCTCATAGTGAGGAAATTCCATTCTATTCCTATGCTCCATAGTGTTTTCTCAAGAAAAGATATTGAATTGTCAAATGCCTTTTCTGCATCAATTGAGATTTTCATGTTGTTTTTCTGCTTTGATATGCTGATACAATGTATTACATTAATTGATTTTCATATGTTGAACCAGCCTTACATAATTGGAATAAATCCCACTTGGTCATGGTGTATAATACTTTTAATATGGTGCTGGATTCAATTTGTAAATATTTTGTTTGCATCTATATTCATTAAAGAGATTGGTCTGAAATTTTCTTTTCTTGTAGTATCTTTTCTGGCTTTGGTTTTAGGGTGATGTTGGCTTCATAGAATGAGTTAGGTAGCTTCTCTTCCTCTTTGATTTTTTTTTTAAGTGTTTATCAGGATTGGTACTAATACTTTCTTAACTGTTTGGTAGAATTCACATGTGAAGCTATCTGATCCTGGACTTTCTTGGGAGCTTCTTGATGACTGAGTCAATCTCTTTACTTGTTATTTGTATGTTGACAATGTCTGTTCCTTCTTGAGTCAATGTTAGATTTTCATGCCTTTATAGGAAGTTGTAGGATGCAGTTTTTATCAGGGAGGTTTTATTGTTCCAAGTGATCGCTTGATTAGCCTGGACCAAGCTTTCTTAGGAACTTAGAGTAAGATTAATCTGACTTCTTACATATTTTATATGTTTCAAACCTAGCAGAGTTCAAGATTGAGACATTGTTTGTATTCTCTTATGATACGAGTCGTATTAACAGATGTTTAAGGCTGAATGCTTCAAAACAAAGGCATTTGTTTGAAATTTTTAGCATCATTTTTTCTACCCACATATGTCAAAACAATTCTGAACAGCTTCCCAAACTGCTAGTAATTTCTTTAAAGAAATAACTTCAGAAGCAAAAGTAATTAAGCAAATAAAGTTCATATAAAATTAGAACCTATTCAAGTAGAACAAAATTTTTGTTGAAAGCTAGTTATGAGGGAGTGCAGTTAATTAGCACATTTCCCCTCAAATACCAATGTTCTTTCTACTGTCATGAACTATGCATTCTTATCCAGGACTTAATATTTGCCACACAGGAAACTGTTTCTGTGGTAGAGAAAGAATTATTTCATTTTTTCCCTTTTTTATTGTGGTAAAATACAGATAACCTAAAACTTACCATTTTAACCATTTTAAAGTGTACAATTTGGTGGTATTAATTACATTAACAGTGCCGCACAACTATCATTATGATCCAGTTCCAAACTGTTTTATCACTCCAAAGTTTCACTTTTTGTAAGATTTTAAAGTTCACATAAAAAAATAAATAAAGACACAGGCTTGTGTGTTATCATATCTCCTGAGTGAATGTCATGATCAGGTTCATGTGTCAGCTTGGCCAGGTTGTGGTGCCTGGTTGGTCTGGTTGGGCAAGTGCTGTCCTGTCTGTTGCTATGAAAACATTTCATGGACTTAAACCATGATTACATTGCCTGCATCCACAGCTGATCGCATCTGTAATCAGCTAAGGGGAGTGTATTCTGCATGAGTGACAATTAATCTAATCACTGAATGCTTTTAAGGAGGATTCAAAAGAGACAGTCACTCTTCCTGCTTCAGCTGGTGAGCCTCTCCTATGGAGTTTTGAACAGACCCATCATCAGAGTCACCAGCTTCACAGCCTGCCCTATGTATTTTGGACTCTTCCATTCCTACAGTTGTCCAATCAGCCTCTCCTGAGATTCGTTGAGGAACTTCATCAGAGTTACCTGCTTGTGACCTGCCCCACAGGCCTTGGACTCTACATTCCCACAGTTACATGAGACACTTTTATACATTTTGGATCTATAGATACCTTCTGCTGATTCTGTTTCTCTAGAGAACCCTAGCTAATACAGCTTGGTACCAGGAATGGGGTGATGTCCTCCAAGAGACTGTGTATGCCCTGAATCAGTGTCCATTGTATCGTGCTGCTTCTCCCATAGCCAAGATCCATGGATCCAGGAACCAAGGGGTGGAAATGGGAGTGGCATCACTCACTATTACCCCTAGTGATCCACTAGGAAAATTTTTGCTTCCTGTCCCTGTGACCTTGAGCTCTGCTGGTCTACAGATTTTTAGCTCTAGAAAGAGGAGTGCTTCCACCAGGACAAAGAACAATGATTCCATTGAGCTGGAATCTAAGGTTGTCACCTGGTCACTTTGGGCTACTCATGACCCTGGATCAACAAGCCAAGAAGGGGAATATTTTACTGTCTGGGGTGATTGACCCTGACTATAAGGGAGTATAGGACTCAGTGGAGTCCTATGGAGGAAAGAAGAAATATGGGAGATCCCCTAGGGTGTCTTTTAGTACTATCATGCCCTGTGATTAAAATCAATGGAAAACTGCAACAAGGCAATCTAGGCAGGACTATCAGTGCTTCTTAAACTTCAGTAATGAAGATTTGTGTCACCCCTCTATGGCAGAAAACCATGGCCAGCTGAAGTGCTTGCTGAAGGTAAAGAAAACATAGAATGGGTAGTGGGAAAATGTAGTGATAAATATGAAGTTTGACCACTTGATCAGTTACAGAATTAAGGATTGCAATGCTGCTTTGTTCAAGTTATAGTATTTAAATTGCAAGATATCAAATTAAAGAGTGAATATTACCCTATTCTGGGGATATTTAGTAGCATTTCCAGTGGAACAGTTGAGTATTGTTAGGTGAGGAAAAAATGTGTCTGTTATTGTGAACCAATGCTCATTTATCACTTGATATTCTCTAAGGTATTTGACAGTCTTCTATTTCCCCACTGGATGAGCCATAAACCATTCTGGTGGACAATCATCTTCATATATAACAGTGAGTGGAAAATTCTCTCCACTCCAAAACAGGAAATGAAGATTTTATTAGGCTGTGAAGTACACATTTAAAGGTTGTTAGGGTACTGATCACAATATAGAGCCTTTCCTCTCCTTTGTGGATAAGCTTAACTATACTCACTGAAATTATTCAATGAAGAAGACTTCTGGGACATGTACTCATTTGTTTCCTACCCATATTTCCCTTAGACTCTAGGCACCTATAGGACACTTGAGGGCTAGACTGGGGAAGAAATAAAGTCTTGGCAAAAGACCTGGAACAGGTCTTTGAAAATTCTCAAAATACCACAAATGCATAGGAAAAGAGATTGAACATGAAACTCCATCAACCATATAATTCTATATAGTTGGACACTTTGAGATACCTATAACAAATTACACAATCTAAATTAAAAATAACTATACAAACCTAAAGAACATTTTAGACATCTTTAATTACAGAAATGTGTTTTGTTTCATATTATACCATGATAGCCAATGTTGAATGGGAATCATGATTTTTTTTTCAAATATAGAAACATTTCTACAATTATATCATAGTGGTTGTAACACATTATGAAAGATCATACACAGGAATAACTATTTTGTCACAAAATACATATTACCCAAGCAACATTGAATATGACACATCAGATCAAGAAGGAACTTGGTGAATGGACAATTTGATTATTCCACCAACCTTACCAGGGAACACAGATAGAGATAAAAGCAATTATGTGAATAACTCTAATTGAAAAACAAAGACAATTCCTCAAGTGTTTTCACAATATAATTGAGACTTTTTAAATGATATAAAAAGTTACATGCATAAAACAAACAATGTATAAAAAGTAATTATAACAAATGTAAGAGATTGTTTCAATTAATGATAATCAATTTTGCTCAAATATTTATTATATTCTGTGATTACATAATATAATTTTCTGAATATTTTCTTCTTCTTTCATTATAAATTCAAAGGTATGGGGTATAGAAAACAGGAAGAGTTTTTATAAAAGCAGAATTTCTTTTAAAAGAAACTTCAATTTGTTTTGTCAAGAATTAGTATCAGGATTTAGTTCCCTAGAAAAGTTAGCAAATAGCCAGTAACTATTCAGAAAAATTGTTTGGAGGACATCTCTGATTGGACACACATCATACACCAGTGAAAGGGCCAAGATCACAACTCAAGACTGTAAGTAAAGCTCCCAAACTGCACAGACTGGAACCTCTCTCCCACTCGCACAGCAGTCTGTGTTGGAGATACTTTATCATGGGGAAAAAAAAGCAGCCAATGCTAGGAGCAATGGAAGGTAGCTCAACCAAACTCCAATTGTGTTTTTAATGAACAAATTTGGACTAATCAACACAACTTTGAACACAGAATAACACAGAGGAAGCAGAAAAGTAACCCTGAGGTCTCTCCCAGCAGAGAGAAGGAAAGAAGGAAAGGCTGAAGAAGAAGAAGAAGAAGAAGAAGAAGAAGAAGAAGAAGAAGAAGAAGAAGAAGAAGAAGGAGAAGAAGAGGAAGAAGAAGAAGAAGAAGGAGAAAAAAACAGATGCTTTTGGAGTTGTCTGACCTCAAAATAATGGAAAATGCTGTGCCTCAAGAAAAGTGGCACATAGAGCCAGATACCAACTCTGGCTCTCGGCTGGCAAAACTTGGGGAGTGGGATTCGCTCTGAAAAGGGATATTTTCACTCTCTTTTTTTAAAAAATAGTATTCTAAGCAGCTCATTAGAGAAAGCCCCAGGTATTTTCATTTTTCAGTACTGATCCAGGCAAGGGTGAACTTAAGATCCGAGAGACAAAGTAACAAGTCCAGTGAAGGAGATAACTACTAAAGATGTATCTTCCCCAAGAAAAGGTAAGGCAGAACCAACTCACCCTTCAGGGAATTCAGACCCCAGGGTATGAGAAGCAGAAAGAACCTAAGCTTGCCTTCCAAATTAGCCTTTGTCTCAGCCATGCCCTTGGCAGGGGCAGGGTCTGCTAAGAATTAAAAGCACTGCACCACTTTACGCTAGTGGGGAGCTATGGGCTGAAAAATGCCATCTGCTTGGCAGAATAAGAAAATTCAAGAGGTTTCACAGAAAAATCAGACATCCTGCTGGGTCTCATCTTCAGGGGAACTTGACACTGATTACACCCTCCTCCTGAGACCTCTTCTTGACTTTTCTGAGAAAATCTGATTGGGGTTGATTGTATCTGAGAAGACCCTCCTCAAAAAGGGTTCCATGAAAACAAGAACCAGAAAAACATAAGCTGAAAAATTCTGATCAGTTAAACAGGAGTAGATAGAGGCATAGAATAAGTTAAAAGGAATGCCAAAAAATAGATAGAGAACAAAGACTACCAACAAGAAAACCCTAGGCAAAAGAGTGAAAATGATCTCTAGAATAAACTAATCAAGGAAATTAGATGTTTTGACACGAGCAAAAAATCATTAGTAATATTAGAAAAAAAATGAAAATATGATCCAATCAAAGGTACAAACCAACATTTTAAACAAGATTTAGGAATTGAACAACAAATTAAATATATTCAAACAAAACATGCTAAATAAATTCAAATATCAAATAAGCAAGTTGGAGGAAGATATGGCAAAAGAGATGAAGGATATAAAGAAGACATTGAGTAACCATAATGAAGAACCTGAAAGCTTGGGAAAACAAGTGGCAGAAATTATGGGAATGAAAGGCATAATGGAAGAGATGAAAAACACAATGGAGGGCGGGCCGCGGTGGCTCAGCGGGCAAGAGTGCTTGCCTGCTATGCCGGAGGACCCCGGTTCGATTCCCGGCCCCAGCCCATGTAAAAAACAAACAAACAAACAAAATATAATAAAACAAGAAAATGTTTAAAGATGTTTCCCTTTCTTCCTCCCTTCCTTCCTTCCTTCTCTCTGTCTTTCCTTCCCTTCCTCCCTCTCTCTAAAAAAAAAAAAAAAAAAAAAAAAAAAAAAAAAAAAAAAACACAATGGAGACTTCCAAGAACAGATTTGAAAAGGCAGAAGAAAGGATTAGTGAACTAGAGAGCAGGACATACAAAAACCTACACATAAAAGAACAGATAAGAAAAATAATGGAAAAATATGAGCAGGGTCTCAGGGAATTAAATGACAACATGAAGCATATGAATATATGTGGAATATATGGGAATAGATGTCCCAGAAGGAAAAAAGGATAGAAAGAATAATGAAGGAAATAATCATTGAAAATTTCCCATCTCTTATGAAAGACATAAAATTACAGATCCAAGAAGCACAACACACTACTAACAAAAGAGTTCAAAATAGATCTACTCCAGGACACTTACTGACTAGATTACTATATATCAAAGACAAAAGAGAATTTTGAAAGCAGTAAGAGAAAGTGATCCATCATATACAATGGAAGCTTCTTAAGACTAGGCGAAAATTTCTCAGCAAGAACCATGGAGGGAAGAAGGCAGTGATATAATATATTTGAGATACTGAAAAAGAAAATAAAGCCAATGAAGAAATCTATATCTGGGAAAACTGTACTTCAAAAACTGGCAGGGTGGGGGTGGGGTAAATATTTTCAGAAAACAAATGCTGAGAGAGTTTGCAAACAAGAAACTTGACCTGTAAAGAAAACACTAAAGGAAATAGGAAAAGACAGGAGAAAGAACTCTAGAGAAGAGTGTTGAAATGGTGGCTATCAATAAGGGTAAAAAGAGAGAGAAAAAGATATCAGATTAAATTCATGATGCCTGCAATAATGTGGATGAACCTTGAGGACATTATGTTGAATGAAATTATCCAGAAACAAAAGGGAAAATACTGTATGGGTTCACTAATATGAACTAATATTAATGAGTGATCTTTGGAGCAAAGTTTAGAACACAGGTTATCAGGAGACAGAGAATAGAAATTGGGCATTTGATGGTGAAGGAATATAGAATGTTCAAAAGATTGATTGTAAAGACCCAGAAATGGATAGCTCAATACTATCTGATGGGAGCAGAGTACTGTAAGTACACTGAACAAAGTTTAGTATGAGTATGGTTTGTTGCTTCCATGGACTGGAGCTTGAAGGATATTAAGGAATGATGAAAAAGAGATGGGATCAGGGAGTCTGAAGATCAGTGATAACAGACAACAGACAACTTTATTCTTAACCAGATCCTGCTTATATACTGCAGGGTGACAAAAGACATGCATGTATTTCCTGAGGGAACACAGTGCTTATCTTTCAGTGCTCTCTTCCTTCATACTTAAGCTAACCATTTGGGGTAAACAAACATTCTCTTCCCCCTAGACTGTTCTACATTAAGCAGATAACATAAAGTGGATTACAATCACCACAGTTTACTGCCGCCACCACCCTGATGCCAGCTGCTCCCAACTAATTCCACAGGTCTTGTTTTAACCCCAGATCCTACAATGATTGAAGAGGAAGCCAAAAGGAATTATAGAAGATAAAGACTGGAATAGTATAGCTTAGTGAAACCTAGCGAGGACAATATGGTAATTGAATGCACAAATAAATGTTTTTACATGAGGGAAAATAAATGAATGTCAACAGTGAAAGGTGTTGAAAATTGAATGATGTACAGAAAAAATACAGTCAATGCAAACTAGGTTCTATAGTTATCAGTAACATTGTAATAAGCTTCTATTAAATCTAAGAAAAGCAATATATCAAAGACAAATATCAGTAAGTGTGGGATATAAGGGTAAGGTATGGAAATCTTGGTGTTGTTGGTTTACCTTTCTATTTAATTTTAATTTTTAATTCTTCATTTCTTCTCTCTTCTTTCATTGTGGAAGAAAAGGAAATGTCCTCACATAGATTGTGGTGGTGAATGTATAACTATGTGATTATACAGGAACCATTGATTGTTTACTTAAGATGGATTGTATGCTGTGTGAATAAAACTATTTAAAAATAAACAGAAAGATTCAAGTGCTAGAGAAAATGTGGAGAGATGCACCTATTCACAGTTGGTGTGAAGTAGAGAGGTGTGGCCCCTCTGGAAGGCAGTGTGGTGGCTCCACAGGAGGCCAAGTGTAGGGTAGCCATGTGATCTGCAACCCCGTTGTTCAGTATATACTTGTGTATTAATTTGCAGGTTGCCAGAATGTGATATACTAAACTGGAATGGTTTTTTAAAAGGTGAATTTAAAAAGTTACAAGTTTACAGTTCTAAGCCTACGAAAATTTCCAGACCAAGGCATCCAAGAAAAGACACCTTAATTCAAGGAAGGCATAAGGTCAGTAACATCTCTGCCCACTGGGTAGTCACATGGCTGGTATTTGCTGGACTCTTGCTCCTTGCTCCTGGTCTCCATTGCTTTCAGCCTCTGTTCCCGTGGAGATTCCTCACTTTGTTTCTCCAGTGCTGGCCTTCATCTCTTGGCTTCCCTTGGCTCTCTCCAGATTCTGGCTTGCTTAACATTTCATGGCAACATCTGCTGGACTCCAAGCATCTCCAAACATCTGTCTCTGTTCTCTGCCTGTCAGCTCTGCTCTGAAGTTTCTGTCTACTTTGTCATTCTCCAAAATGTTTCCACTTATTAAAAGATTCTAGTAATCTAATGAAGACCTACCTAGAATGGATGAATTCAGAACTCCATCCAATCAAAAGATTACATCTCAGTGGATAAAATCTAATCAAGTTTCCACCCTGCAATATTGAATGAGGATTAGAAGAAACAGGTGCCTCCACAAGATTGAATTAGGAATTGAAACATGGCTTTTCTGGGGTACATAATATTTTCAAACCAGCACAATTTAAAAGAACCGAAAGCTGGAATATGAATGGACATTTGCACACTGTTGTTTGTAGTGGTAGTATTTATGATTTGTAATGGATGGGCGTGGCCTAAGGGCACATCACCTGATGAATGGAAGGGTAAACTGTGGTGTATGCATACAATGGAATACTGAATGGCTGCAAGAAGGAATGAAGTTGTAAGGTATGCAAGTAGGCAATGAAACTTGAGGACAGTATGTTGAGTGAAATAAGCCAGGAATAAAAAGACAGATATTATACTATTTCACTAATATAGATTAAGTATAATGTACAAACTCTGGCAATTGAAATTGAGAGCATAGCTTATCAGGGGGAAGGGTTATTGTAAAGCCTCCTAGATTGTAAACTCTTACAGAAGTCACATCTGTTCCTGGGTTGTAACTGTTTTTTCTAAATTCTGAGATTCTGAGCTCTTCGTGTATAACTTGGTTGTTTGCTGGAACTTTGGCTATTTGTATGGCATCTGTGACTCAGAGTCAGAGTTCTGTAGTTCTGAAAGTCAGTGTGACCACACGCAGCAACTGTTTAAAAGCTGAAAGAAGAGACCAGACCACAAGTGGAGATATGAATGAAGCTGATCTGGTTAAAACTAAGGTAAATCAGACTAAAGCGTAAAGGATGATAGTGATTGTGTTTTAAAATTTTAACTTCTGTGTGAGAACAAAGGGAGAGATGTTTATCTGGTGAAAAATTGATATTTCTCTAGCACACTAATTTAACTTGTATGGTCAGTTCAATAGAACACCATAACTACATGGAACCTTGAGTAAGGAGCAAGGTTTGTGTGAGACCAAAGGAACTGGTCGTTATTTGTTGCAAAATTTATATTTTTTGTAGCACACTATCTAATTTAACTTCTTTGGAAGGTTTATTTGAACACCATAATTACATGGAGCCTTGAATAGGGAGTGAGAACTTGTTATTTTTACAGGTTTGTGTGATGCCGCAACACATCCCAGAATAATCTGGGCAGAAATAAAAAAGTATTTGCAAAGTCCTCTTGAGGGACTGTGGAAAAAGGTGGAAATATTAAACTTCTCCACCTGGAGAAGACCTGATGTTCTCATAAGCTCATAAGCATTGGGACTGCCATTTTAATAGGCCAAGCCCTCGATTTTGGGGTGCGCCTTTATGAAACTTATTTCCACAAAGGAAAAGCTAAGACTAATTATGCCTGAGTTACCCCCAAAGAACTAATATTGTTGTTCAGATTTGGCCTCTCTCTCTAAGCCAACTCTGCAGGTAAACTCAATGCTCTCTCCCCTACATGAGGCATGAATCTCAGGGGTGTACATCTCCTTGGCTCTGGCATTGTGGGATTGAGAGAGGCTTCTTGACCATGGGGAGAAAAGAAATTAAGCAAAATAGTTTCAGTGGCTAAGAGATTTCATGCAGTTGAGAGGTCATTATGGAGATTATTCTTATGCATTACCCAGATATCAATTTTCAGTTTTTAGTGTATTGGAATAGCTAGGAAGAAATACTTGAAACTGTTGAACTGTAATCCAGTAGGCTTGATTCTTGAAGATGTTTGTATGAATATATAGCTTTCACAGTGTAACTGTGCGATTGTGAAAACCTTGTGACTGACACTCCCATTATCCAGTGCATGGACAGATAAGTAAAAAAATAAAGACAAAAAATGGATAAAAATAGAATAAGGGTGATTTCCTTGTTGTTCTTTTTTATTTTTATTTTTGGGGGGGTAATAAAAATATTCAAAAATTGATTGCAGTGATAAATGCACAACTATATGGTAATACTGTGAACCATTGACTGTATACTTTGGATGATTATGTGACATGTGAATATATCTTAATAAAATTGAATTAAAAATTGGTGCCAAGTATAGAATAAATGAAAATCAAAAGGAGGGGAGAGCTAACAATCTAGGTCTCAAGCTTCATAATTAAAAAAACATACCCTATTAGAGAAGTTGTGGTTGTATAGAACCACCATCCATAAAATACAGGATTCCCATACACCACTCCACCAACAACTTTCATTGGTATGGAGCATTTGTTATTATGAATGAGAGCATTTTTATAACAACAGATCATATTTTAAAAGACATTGCTTATTATGTTCACTGTTTCAAATTCTTTACTGGTGTTTTCTGCATTTTCATCCTCTTTCTTTGGATGGGCCATCATTTCCTATTTCTTTGTCTTGTACTCTTTTTTCGTACCCTGTACATTTTGATATCTTCAAACATTGACTCTGGTTTTTATTCCCTGAGATGCCATTTCTTGAATTTGAATTGGTCCCCAGCTAGTGGTATGATAGATTTTCTTAAATGTCAGCCCTCCTATCAGGAAGATCTGCCCAGGGCAAATGCAGTGTGCAGGGTTTTTCCTGTCTTTCTCTGCCTCTGTCTTTTCCTGGACTTTTGCTTGTTAGCTGTTTTGGAGCTCCCCTGTATACAGAAGTTTGGTTGTCCCATATGTTTCCCAGCAGACAGTTCTCCCTCTCCCAGGTATTTGAAGCCAGCAGGACTTTGTCCCAGAGTGCCCTCCTCTACCACTTTTTACACTCCTTTTGTTATTACTAGTTGCTTTTACTGGAGGGCAATTCCTGGGATGAGGGTGGCCCCAGGGAGGATCTTTCTGTTCCGTCCATCCCAGTCAGATCAAGGCCAGGGTCCCCCAGAGGGGATGCAGACTGGCTCAATGTGCTCTGGAGAGGGCATCAAGATGGGCGCCAGATGTTTCTCCAATGACTCCCCTAAATTTAGCTTTTCTGGCCTGTGCAGCTAATGCAACCCCTCAGATGGCTTTCTCCTGCCACTATAAGGAAGCTATATACTTAAAATTTCCCCCACCTCCACCCTTCTCCTGGGAGGGTTGAAGCAATGGCTGCCCTCAGATCTAGGACCCTGTGATTTGAATTCGTTAATTAAAAGCCATGATCAGTGATCAGCCATGCCCACTTCTGTTCTTGGGGAAGGGGACTTTTATGTCACTTTCTGTCACCAAAGAATGAGCCGCAGATTGTTTCCCAAAGTGACCTGTCATGAGAATGGAGGTTGGGCAGCTATAGGAGATAGAAATTTACTGTTTTTTTGTTATAGTTTATCAGCCTTTTCCTCTTGCTTTTCTCTGGATGTTGTACAATGTTTTTCTGGTCTTGGAATTCCAAAATACTTGTTTCAAACAGTTCCTGCCTATCTAATAGTTATTTTGGTGGAAGGACTATGTCCCAGAGCTCCCTACTCTGCCATCTTCCCTGGAATTCTAGCCAATTTCAAACTCTATATTTTGATAACTGTTCACTTTTGTGGTTAAAAACATTTTGACTTTTATTTTTAAGGTTTGATGTTCAGTTAATTAAAACTTTATTCCATTTTAAGGTTTTTAGATGATATGATGCTGGATGATAGTACGAATTTTTATTTTAACTACCATTACAAACACAATGATTTATAACAATTGATACCATTCCCACATTTATAAAAAGAAGATAAATTGTGTGATTTATTTGTTTTACTTCAAGCCTAATTTAAAAAAAAATCAAAGGAAACTTCTATAGTTCTAATTACTAATGAATGCTTTCATTTAATATTATTCTTTGATTATTTGGCAATGATTTTCTTCAGAATTCAGTGTATTTGTCTAGAACGTACTACTGCTGTTATTCTAACATTCCAAGCTACCGATTATGTTCACATTCCATACATGGGCAATCACATGAATAGCTCTCTATACCTCTGAAGGATATTTGTGGATCTCTAAAGAGTTATAGTTATTATTCAGATTAAATTCCGAAACTGTGGAAGGTGTATTTTTGAAGCACAGAAACCTCATATATTCACAGAAAAGTCAGAATAATCCATTTTTCCCTTATATGAAACATTTCTGTAAATAAGCAAATCTTTTGTAAGTCAAGCAATAGCTTTGGAAAAAAAAATAAAATGGTACTAGAGCATAAAAAAATTAATTCAACTTATAGAAGACTGTTAAAGCCTGACAAACTTTATTCCAAAAATAAGCAAACTTCTGTCACTGTATGTCTTCTCAGGCTCAAGCAATCTTTCTCACAAGATACTGAAAAAAAAAAAAACAACATGAATAACTTTACTATGTACAAAAAATATATATATATATGTTACATATAAATATATACTCCTATATGATAAGTGAATTATTCTGTGCTAGTGACTGGTTTAAGTTAAATGATTTGTGAAAAATAAGGAAACCCTACCTTGACATATCATACAGATTGCTTTTAAATTGAAGTGCTACTCGAGGGAGGCTCCCACAGCAAGATGTCTTTCCTTCACAGCAGGAAACTCACCTTTTCTGAAATGTAGCCTTGCACGGGCATCTAAGACCATGATCTTTTTTCTTTTTTTTAACTTTTCAGAAAGCTGCTCAATAACTACAGATTCTATGAAGCAGACACCATGCTGACTTCTGAAAGTATAAAAAACTATTGGGGTCCAACAGAGTTCAGTTCGGACCGAATTTTGTGTTGAATCCACTGCAGAAAATTTCCAGTGTGTTTTGTTTTCAGTGGTGAATGACTCCAATCTGCTGGTGAAACAACCCCTCCTACCCGTACCATCCTCTCTAACCGATCCCCCCACATTTCCACATGATAGGAAAAAGGAAATCTTCCTTTTCTATCACTTTAGCAAAATGATAAATTCACCAATCCAGCGATATCTATTCTTCAGTTGAACTGTTTTAAAAACATTCATTGTGCTATCTGGGCTCAAGGCCTCAGAAAATGAAACAGGTAGCAAGCAGCACAGCACACTAAAAATCTCCCTATTCTAAGAGTTTTGAAACCTACTGTTGTCATTTAGTGCTGAACCATCAATCCATTTATCTCGCTTGGCATCACTTATTTTACCTGTGCAACTATATAGTTGAACCAGATATATTTCTATTTCACTAACAGATTTACAAATATCTGATTCCAAAGCAGAACAGTTTTTAACCTAAATCATCTAGTACTTTCTCCCTGAATGTCTACATACTAAAAGAGTGATATACTTGCCAAAGTCTAATTTACTGTGAAATAGATTATTTACGTATCTGTGCAATTTAGTAATCAAAACCACTGAATGAAGTTTTCTACTAATATTTATTTTTGCATGAAGTAATATTATTTTGAATTTTATCACTGAAAGTATTATCTTCATTGAACCAAAATGCCTCATTGCCAAGCTACTTTTTAAAGTCTAGCTACTTTTATCTTTCCTCAATACCAATTTTCTATGGATTAGAAGAAATAGTTAAATGGATTGAACCTGTATTTCTGATATGGTAGTTCTTTTCTCTTATTCCCAGCAAGGTATCTTTTCTTTTTTCTGGTTCACATGAGCTCTCAACTGTGTCCATAATGTGAGTCTGTATTCACACATCTCTTGCCTGTCTTTACTCATAGCTACCCAAAGAACTACTACTAACACAAAATGTTTTGGCACATTAATTTTTTTTACCATCAGTACTATTTAGTGAGGTTCACTGGATTGATTTTTATTTGGCCAAGTCAGAAGGTTCAAATCTGAATTCTGAGGTTATAAATAGGCACTGTAGGTGGTAACACATGGATAACAAAATAAGGAAAATGTAAACTAGATATTTAGACTCAATGATAAGCAAGAAACACTATACTGCTATTTTTAAATTCAACATTTGAGGGATGCTTTGTAGATATTGGACACAACAAATACCCACAAAAATGCAAGATAATGTACATGCGTTAATATAAAAAGAATTAAATTGGGGGGAAGGGAACTGGAGACAGAGTTATTCCAGAAACAATGAAAAAGAAAGATAGTGGGAAGTACTGTTTTTGCCTTACTAATAATAAGAGACATAGCTTTCAATACATATACATACATGAGCATTTTTTCCATGTAAGAAGGACACATTGAAGAGAATTAGCCTGAACCATCAGAACTGAGTGTACAATATTATATTTTAGGAAATGGAAAGATCATTTATTTAACGACTATTTATGATAAACTGCATTGATGGCTAGATCTGGGAGGCCATGCTGTCAGAAAATTGCCATCTCATTTTTTGTTACGCATACAAAGCATCCCCCCACAGACATGGAAACACTTCCAAATGTACAAATGCCAATGTTAAGATGGAGTTGAATTTATGTTATGGAGCAGTACATAAAAAGTTCAACTCAGAGTTTATAGTCTAATAAAATTAACTTTTAAACCATATTTCTAACATCAAATGAATGCTGATTTTGAAAACCCAGTCTACTGTTGTAAAGTTGGTAGGGGAGGTTAGGAAAGATTTGAATTTATACTGCCTATTATGGTAAAATACAACTTTCATTTAGAATTCTTTCTAAGTTACTTTGAACCTCAATAAAATATTTTATGCAGGAACTGCTTTCGTGTGTTGAGAGCCCTGGGAATTCAGTTTTCCTCATTCTGGCAGTTACTCCCTGACCACCGGCAGATGACAGCTTCATCGTGCCTGATTTGATCCTTAACAGAAAGGATCACATGAAAATAGTCTTACATTGTTAAGAAATTCTGCTCCTTCCTTTTACAAATTAAATTTGTCAAAGTGAATTAAATAAAAATGCATGCCAGATTTATCATAGAATTTTGAAAATACGTCTATTTTATCATTTATATTGTTCCTTTCCAACAGCCCTAGTATAAGAACATTATAAAAAGCATTGATTAATGTTTCCTGCTCAACGAGAACATTAACAAAAAGAATATCCACCGTTTCTTAATATTGCAGAGTAATCGTTCGTATTCCCCAGGATGTATCCTTGCTCATATAAATGCGTTTCTGTTCGTGATCTCCTTGATTTGAACTTAAATCCTGTTAACTTGGTTATATTTTCACCCTAACTTCTTCCCAGAGCTAACATTGCAATTGACCCCCATCACTGTGTGCTGACATATGCAACCCGGAAATTTTCACTTTTTCTACCAATTTATATATTGTCACTTGTTTTTCATTTCACTTTGCTGTCATCATTTGCTTATTTCCACAAATCAGTTGATATGTATAGCTCTCTCACTGGATTTTAATCCACTAAAGAGAAGGCTATTTTATTTATCTATACATTCCTGTTTCTATTGCATAGTATTGCTAAGAGCAAAAACTGTGGTATCACATTGCCCAAGTACAAGTCCAGCTATATATTTCATTGTGATATGACATTGAGCAAATGGTTTAATCTTTGTATTAATTCCTATTCAGGGAAATAGGGACAATGATTATTTGCGCTCATAGGGCAGTATTTAGGATGAGTTTGTATTTTGCATTTGAAGCAAATAAAAAGCATCCAATATTATTATTTTAAATTATTATTTCAATTATTCAAATTATTGAATTATTATTCAAATTATTATTTCAATTTTTATTATTTCATCTCCAGTCCCTGCCATTGTGAATCTGCATGCCCTGAAAGACTAACTCATTTAATGCAGGCAAACAAGAACTAAATCATAATATTACTAAAATATACTTCACTATAAGGACACCTAAAACTGTAAATATCTGTGTTTAAAGGGAAAGAAATGTGTGATTAAAAGATGTAAAATTATTAAATTATTGATTGTTTATTAATATTTTACAATAAAAATGTTGTCTCATAAAAGAAAACTATTTGGTCAAATCCTAAACTTATCAAGTGTATGTTAGAGGTTGTTTAAGTAAAAATTAAGTAGAAAATTTAGCTTTGCATAGAACTTTTCTACACACATTTATTGTTTACATCAAAGTAGAGCTATACCAAGTTTCCTAAGATTTGTTTCATAAAATGTTGGTACAACTGGATAGTCAATAGTTTTGAGCGCTAATGCGTTAAATGAGTAAAACAGATTTCTTTAGAAATTTTAATGTGGTAATTTGCATTATGAAACTCTACACAGGATTATGTGTAGAAGAGAGTTTTTCCTAAATTTATTTAGGCTTTATTCTGAGATTACCACTTAGGACTAGTACTCTGCCACACAAAATAGGAAAAAAAATTATATAGACTTTTTAAATTTGTTTGGTTTGAACTCAATTTTCATAGTAGATTTGGTTTTTTATATAAAAGGAAATAGGAGAAATAGGGGTCATGATTTTCCTAATGATATTGGACTGGCTGTCACCTGTTTATTCTGCTAATATACTTAGATTTTGTAGGTCCAGAGAATGCTATTCTATTAGTTAATGAAGAGAGAAAGAAATGAAAAGTTAGAGAAGTAATGGAAATTTCTTCTCAGTCTCTCTCCTTTCTTAACATACTACAGATGAAACTACATCTAATAGAATTGCCAGAAAAATTTTGAAGGCTCAATTGAGGGAGGCTGTCTTAGAGAACTTGAAGTGAGAACTGTAAAATGGTTTGCTTAACTCAATAACTCAGATAGCATCATTCATCCGTCTTCTTTTGTTCAAGGGGAAAGCTGGACTCAAAATCTAAATGCATGTTTATTAAAGAAGATCTCATAGAAATTCAAGACTTAAGCTCATCTGCCTTATATAGTTAAAATTCTTAGGGATACTTATAATATAATTGAATTATAAGGTGCCCTGCGAGCTTTACCACCTTGAGGGAGAAAACTATAAAACTAAATGGCTCCCTGGCTGACTGCAGAATGAAGGAGGCTTCTATAATTCATTTATAGATGATGCCAAGATCCATAAAACTTGAATAAACAGTCAGACTTCTTTAAATTTTTTGTCCTTTTTAATCTAAGTAAAACATGCACTTAACTTTCTTCTTTTCTGTACAAAAAAAAGTCAGGTGAGCTTTGTTAACTTCCCACATCATTTGTAGCTTATTTTTCAAAATTCTTTTTCTATCCCAGTTTAGACTAACTTGTTTTCAAGTTATTAAAATTTATTTTGCTTTCTTTCACACTTATGAACATTTCTCCAGGAAAATTTTGTAATATAAAAAAGGGAAAACATAAACTAGGATATTAGTATGCAGGTATGTGTGCACGTGTATGTATATATATATAATGTGTGTGTGTGTTTGTGTGAGTTAAAGTGTCTTTTTAAAGCCCAAAATGACAGGGGTGGGGAAGAGAGAGAAAGAGAGAGAGAGAGAGAACAAAGAACTTTACTATCTAAAACATTCAGGATCCAAGTCTGAACTGTGGTTATTTTGTCTTCTATCTTCTATATCTCCCAAATCAGTTCTTCTTTGATTTCATTTCTTCAATTTGTGGAAATGGAATCTGGAAACGCAGGATTCCCTATGATTATTAATCACTGTCTGGCACTAAAATTCAAAAAGGAGCATATCACAATATTTTAACTCACTCAATGCATTCCCTCATTCAGTTAATTACCTTGATGCTTAAAATGCATTCCCTGCACATATGAGGGGCTTGTATGTACCAATGGCATTAGGCAGATTAAGCAAATGTAAGAAAACAAACAGCAGATTCTGGGAAGAATGTATTGTGAAAATTACATTCGTTCTTTCAGACTAGGTACAAAAAACACTTTTGATATTGTTTTTCAATTACTATCCTCTTCTTTCCCATTTCTCACATCTTAGCTGAGTTAACCAACTAGAACCTTCACAATCACTAGATCATTCCGTTAAGATTCCTTATAATAGCATCAGTGTTGTTTTTTCTTTTGAAGGGTCTAGTTAATATAGCTTTCATACAGGCCTTAATGATAGAACGGAGTTTACACATGGGTGGATTTTGATTCAACATTTTATGTTTCAGTGACAATAATGGCTTGCTGAACAAGTCTCTGTAGACCTTTTGTTCATATGTGGCACATATTTATTTCCATTTTAATTGTTTTAGAATTTCAGTTCTCTAATGTTTAAGTGCTTATGGTTTTATTTATTGCAAAGTGTCATGGATCTGTCTGTGCTAAATACATTACCAATATGCTACAACAGAGAACCCAGGACCATCTTAGAATTCCCAATGCAGTGCCTTTAAAGAGATCTTACAAAAGGAAATGAAAATTCCTCTGTCTGAGATTTATAATGAACAACTCCCATAGTTATTAAATTTGTCATAAGAAGATCTTTTTTTTTTTTAATTAACAGTGTATGGAAAGCTGCTGCGTAAGTGGAATTATAGTGAGTTAAAGCATTTAAATACATTTGCTCATTCTATCTCTTTTGCTCTTAAACTAGACTGATTACTTAAAATAAGGGTAATTCCATTTAAAATTGTTTTGCTGGTTAAATAGAAGGTGCTGGTTAAATTTCTCTTTTGATTTTTTGTGAATACAATCTTTTAAAATTGCATCTAGTGGGGCATACTTGCACATTATTAAATCGCATTCAGACAAAAGAGCAATTCTGCAGGAGAATTCATAACCCTGATTGTAACCCAGATTTACATTAACTTTCTGAATGAATTAAAGCATGGGCATGTATAAAAAGGCAATAAGTTTAAATTTAGATTGCTGAATTAACGCAAATCAAACACCTATGCTGTGAATATTCACAAATCTCCAGAAACAGTCCTTTTGCTTCTCACCTTCTCCCTACAAATTATATATACTCCAAGACTTCCAAATCTATATAGACTCTATGACTGTTATTGAACTTCAAATAAAACCAATCTTTCATTAAATCTTTTTTCTACCATGGTGATAACTTTATTTCAAGGTTGAAAAGCAATATAGAATTTGCAAGTTTAATAATAGTTTTAAATAGCTTGAGGAAATAATTAAAACAATCTACTTTTCTTTAACTTTCCTTTTCCCCCAGGAGCCAACCCTTGGTCCACCGCCTTCTAGTTATTATTTCACTTTGTACACATTCCTGAGGGAGATAATTTGCTGATTGCATTTTTTCTAACTCCATTTCTGCCTTGAATGCATTACTTTAAGGAAATCATCTTCAAATCTCTCCAAAGCTGCCTGACTCTGAATTGCATCTCACAGGTTGCTTCTTACCCCTCACTCACTAAGTTCAAACCACATAGTCTTCCTTTCACCCCTGAACAAAGGAGCTCTTTCACACCTCAGGGCCTTGTGCTTGTATGACCTCCCCGCTGTCTGGTGCTTTCCTGCCCTTCCTGCGATGAACTCCTTCCCGTCCTTTAAGTCTCACCTCAATATGGCCTCTCGATCACCACAGCTAAAGTTGACTTCACTCCTTTAAACTGTTTTTTTCATTAATAGCATTTACTGCATTATTGCTTATTCACTAGTTTGTTGTCTGGGGTTGTTAATTTTAGAAAAGTCTATGGTCTAAAACAGGAACAGGCAAACTGTTGTCTGAGCCCTGATATTGTACGGCCCTGAAGCTAAGAATGTTTTTATATTCTTAAAAAGTTTGCTTAATTTTTTTTTTAAATCAAGGAGGAATGTGCAGCAGACTTTGTATGATCCAAAAAACCCAAATATTCCCTATCTGGCCCTCTAGGAAAAGTTTGCTGATCCCTGGTCAATGATCTTCAAAGTGGGTGCATGCATTCCAAGGGAAGCCAAAGCTAATCCATTGGGGTCTTAATTTTGTGCTCTTTTGCTGTTATTTATCATGTATGTTTTATAAAATAGGTCATTTTAGTACAGTAGTATATACATGTAATTTATAAATATATGTATGCATGCACATACATACACATGTACATATATATGAAAGAGATGCTCTTCAGAAATTTTTAATAATGAGCTTCATGATAAAATTTGTGGAGGTGACTGGGACTAAAATAACATTAATGAGGGCAAGAAACACCATCTGTCTTTCTATAGTCCCATCATCTAATGCACACTCAATACATATTTTTTGAACAGAAAATGGCAGCTGACTTACCATACCGAGCATATATTATGTACCAGGCATGAAGTAAGTTCTTGGTAATAAGACCTCCTCTGATTATCGCAACTACCATATGAGGTAGGCCCTAATAACCCTGTGTTACAAATGAGGAAACTGAAGTCCAGAGAGGTTTAATAACTTCTGGAAGGTCATATTGTTACCAACAAAAGGTGGAGGCTGAGTTCAGATACGGGTCTGACGTCAAAGCTGGTGTTTTTAGTCAAAACTGAGTTGTCTCTAATTTCATTCCTTTTGATTCCTTTTGTGTATCAAGATGAGGTCACATTTTGGAACCCTTCATGGCTTGAATGATGAAGCAATCTCTGCCATATTGTCTTAGAAGAGATCATTGAGTTTTCCATTTACTGCTGTGAGGTGTGTATATTGCTAACAAAAGTCATCTCCAAATTGTTATAAGCTTTTAGGGTCACTTGTGTTTAAGTATGGTTCTGTCATTTACTAGATAAATCATTTAACTTTTATAAGTCCATTTCTTGTCTATAAAAAAGGGCTAATAATATTTTCCCAGATGAAGTTGCCAAGATTAAATGCATATGAAAGTAATTTGCATACTGAGGTCTAAAAGTATTAGTTCCTCTTCTTTAGTCAGACATAATTATTTTCTAGTTATGACATATATCTCGTCAGACATAACATATTTTCTCTGACTCATAGTTTTGAAGCATGTTTTGCTTAACAAATCACTTGGGTAACTATTGTGCAGAAGTATCATCACTCTGGCAAAGGAAGGAATCAAATCCAGGTCTAGCTTTGACCTTCTGTGACTAGGCTTTTAATATCCCCTGGTTTATGTGGTGTTAGATAAACATGCACATACTCACTCTCTGTAATGTAGATTTCAAAGAGAAAAATGTTGTATTTTTGAAATATGTTTATTGAGAAACATCGACACATGTACAGTCTGACCATATCAAGCAGTGCTTACAATATCATCACATAGTTGTGAATTCTTCATCATGATCATTTTTAGACCATTTGCATCACTCCAGAAAAAGAAAGGAAAAGAAGAAAAATGAATTCATACATGCCATACTCCTCACTCCTCCTTCTCTTTGATCCATAGTGTTAAAATCTATACAATTTTTACCCTTTATCTCCTGCTATTAATTATTTATTCTGTATTCTTCTTCTTCTTTTTTTTTTTTTACTCAATTTGCCCATGCCCTGGATAAAAGAAGCATCAGATAAAAGGTTTTCACAATCACACAGTCACACTGTAAAAGCTACATAGATATGCAGTCTTCTTCAAGAATAAAGGCTACTGGTACACAGTTCAACAGTTTCAGATATCATCCTCTAGTTATCCAATACAGTGTAAACTAAAAAGGAATATCCACATAGTGCATGAGAATGATCTCCAGGATAACCCCCTGACTCTCTTTGATATTGCTCAGCCACTGAGACTTTATTGTGTCTCATTTCTTTCTTCCCCCTTTTGGTCAAGAAGGTTTTCTCATTCTCATGATACTGGGTCCCGGCTTATCCCTAGGAGACAGGTCCCATATTTCCAGGGAGATTTACTGCACTGGTGGTCTTGTCCCATATAGGGTGGAGGGCAGTGAGTTCACCTGCCGAGTTGGCCTAGAGAGAGAAGTTACATCTGAGCAATGAAAGAGGCTCTCCATGGGTGACACTTGGGCATAATTATCAGGAGGCTTAACCTCTTCTTTTCAGGAATAAGCTTCAAAGGGGCAAGCCCCAATAAAGAGCATTCAGCCTTATTGAATTGGTTGTACCCACTGCTTACAAGAATATCAGAACGTTTAATATTTCCTCCTTTCTCCCCCAGTCCCCCAGGGGACTTTGCAGATATCTTTTTATTCCTTCAGCACCAAATGCACAAACTCAACCCTTTTTCTATCTTCTGATAACTTTGTTCTTAATTTTAACTCTCAAAATTCACTCATTAATATTAGTTCATATTATTAAGACCATACAGTATTTGTTCTTCTGTTTCTGGCTAATTTCACTCAGTATAATGTCCATAAGGTTCATTCACACTGCTATATGTTTCATGACTGTGTTCTGTCTTACAGCTGCATAGTATTCCATCATACATATATACCACAGCTTGCTCAGAAACTCTTCCATTGATGGACATTTGGACTGTTTCCATCTCTTGACAATCATAAGTAATGCTGCTATAAACATCAGTGTGAAAATGTCTGTTTGTGCCCTTGCATTCAGTTTCTGAATATATACCTAGTAATGGGATTGCTGGATCATATGACAATTCTATACTAAGCCTCCTGAGAAAGCACTAAACTGTCTTTCAGAGCAGTTGCAACATTTTATATCGCACCAATGGTGTGATAAATGTGCCTCTTCCCCCCACACTCTCTCCAGCACTTGTTGTTTTCTGTTTTATTTTTTTATTTTTATAATGGCCATTCTAGTGATGTGAGATAATTCTCATTGTGGTTTTGATTTGTGTTTCCCTAATAGCCAGTGAAGTTCAGCATCTTCTCATGTGCCTTTAGCCATTTATATTTCCTCTTCTGAAAAGTGTCTGTTCATGTCTTTTGCCCATTTTTTAAATTGGGTTTTGTCTTTCTGTTGCTAAATTGAAGCATCTCTTGATATATTCTGGATACTAAACCCTTATTTGAAATCTTGCTTCCAAATATTGTCTCCCATTTCAGAGGCTGCTTTTATACTTTCCTAACAGAGATCTTTCATGAACAAAAGTGTTTAATTTTGAGGAGTTCAGATTTATCTATTTCTTTTTTCAATACTTATGCTTGGGGTTAAGTCTAGGAAATCACCTCTTATTACAGTATTTATAATATATTTCCTCATTTTCTTCTACCAGTTTTATTGTCTTAACTCTAATATTTAAATCTTTGAAATATTTTGAGTTAAATTTTGTATAAAGTATGAGATATGACTCCTCTTTCATTCTTTTGCATATGGATATCCAGTTGTGCAAACACCATTTATTGATGAAGCTGCTCTGTCACAGGTGGATTGGTTTTACCACCTTATCAAAGCTCAGTTTTCCTTGATGAGAAAGTCTATTTATGAACACTCAATTTGATTCCATTGGTTAGTATATCTGTATTTCTGCCAGTAGCATGCTGTTTTGACCACTGTAGCCTTGTAATATGCTTTAAAGTGAGGTTGTGTGAGACCTTCCACTTCATTTTTATTTCTCAAGATATTTTTAGCTATTCAAGGCTTTTGTATTTCTGCAAAGTAAGTTGTTGGGATTTTAATTGGCATTGTATTGAATCTATAAATCAATTTGGTTAGAATTGGCATCTTAACTATATTTTGTCTTCCAATCCATGACCATGGTATGCCCTTCCATTTATTTAGGTCTTCTATGATTTCTTCTAGCAATTTCTTGTAGGTGTCTGTGTATATCTTTCATAGTCCTAGTTAAATTCATTCCTAAATATTTGATTGTTTTAAATGCTATTGTAAATGGAATTTTTTTCTTGATTTTCTCCTCAGATTGCTCATTCCTAGTGTATAGAAGCATAAGTAATTTTGGACATTGATCTTATACCTTACCACTTGGCTGTACACATTTATTAGCTCTAGTAGTTTTGCTGTAGATTTTTCAGGATTTTTGACATACAGTTTGATGTCATCTGCAAACAGTTTCACTTCCTCTTTTTCAATTTGTATGCCTCTTATTGCTTTTATTTCTTGTTCTTATCTAATTGCTCTGGAGATAAATTTGAGCACAATATTGAATAACAGTGGTGGCAGTTGGCATCCTTGTCTTGTTCCTGATGCTAGAGGGAAAGCTATCAATCTTTCCCCTCAATGGGGATGCTAGCTGTGGGTTTTTCATACATTCTCTTTATCATGTTGAGGAAGTTGCCTTCTATTCCTACTCTTTGAAATATTTTCCTCAAGAAAAGATGATGAATTTTGTTAAATGCCTTTTCTGTGTCAATCGAGATGATCATGCAGTTCTGCTTATACTTATTGATATGTAATACATGAATTGATTACCTTGTATTGGACCAGTCTTGCATACCTGTAACAAATCCCACTTGGTCATAGTGTATAATTCTTCTAATGTACTATTAGATTAAATTTGCATGCATTTTGTTGAGGATATGTGCATCTATATTCCTTAAAGAGATTAGTGTGCAATTTTCTTTTCCTGTAGTATTTTTGTCTGGTTTTAGTTTTAGGGTGATGTTGGCTTCATAGTATGACTTAGGTAGCTTTCCCTCCTCTTGAATGTTTTTGAAAAATTTGAGCAGGATTGGTACTAATTCTTTCTTGAGTATTTGGTAGAATTTACATGTGAAACCCTCTCTCCTGGACTATTTTGGTCGGGAGCTTCTGGATGACTGATTCAATCTCTGTACTTGTGATTGGTGTGTTGAGGTCATCTATATCTTCTCAAGTCAGTGTTGGTTGTTCATGCTTATCTAAGAAGTTGTCCATTTCATCCACATTGTCTAGTTTATTAGTGTGTAATTGCTCATAATATCAATTTGTTAACTCTGTTATTTCTTCAGGGTTAGTGTTTGTGTCTCCTCTTCCATTTCTGATTTTATCTAATTGCATCTTCTCTCTCTCTCTCTCCCTCTCTGTCTCTCTCTCTCCATCCATTTTATTGATTTTCTCAAAGGACCAACTTCTGGTTTAGTTGATTTTCTTGTTTGTATATTCTCAATTTCATTTACTTCTACTCTGAGCTTCATAATTTCTTTCCTTTGGTTTGCTTTGGGGTTCATTTGCTGTTCTTTCTTTAGCTCTTTCAAATGAATGTTAATTCCTCGATTTTTGCTCTTTCTTCTTTTTAAATGTAGGCATTTAAGGCAATACACTTTCCTCTCAGCACTGTCTTTGCTGCATCCCATAAATTTTGATAAGTTGTGTTTTCATTTTCATTTGCTTTACTGATTTCTTTTGTAATTTTTGCCTTGACAGAGTGTTTTTTTAAGGGTGTTTTGTTTAAATACCATATATATTATTTCAAGCTTTCTAAACTTATTGAGGCTTGCTTTGAAACCCAGCATATAGCCTATCCTTGAGAATGATCCATAAGCACTTGTAAAAAATATGTATCCAGTTGTTGTGGAGTATAATTTTCTTTTAATGTCTTTTAAGTTAAATTCATCTATCATATTTTTCAAAATCTCTGTTTTCTTATTGATCCTCTGTCTAGATGTTCTATCCATTGATGAGAATGGGAAATTGAAATCTCCAATATTATGATAGAGGTGTCTACTTCTCCGTTCAGTGTTGTTAGTGTTTGCCTCATATATTTTGGAACACTCTGACTCGGAGCATAGATATATATGATTGTTATGTGTTCTTTCTGAATTGTTCTGCATATTAATACATAGTGTCCTTCTTTATCTCTTTGAATTGTTCTTAATTTGAAGTATAATTTGTCAGATATTAGTATAGATACCCCTGCTATTTTGTGGTTGTGTTTAAATGAAATACTTTTTCTGAACATTTCACTTTCAACCAATTTTTGTCCTTGGGTCTAAATTGAGTCTCCTGTAGACAGCATATAGATGAGTCCTGTTTCTTAATTCATTCAGTCAGTCTATGCATTTTGGGGGTACATGGCCTGTGAATCGAACCTGGATCTCCCACATGAATGGCAAGCATTCTACCACTGAACCATCGATGCACAGTTTATGTCTTTGATTGGAGAGTTTAATCCATTAACATTTAATGTAATTACTGTAAATGCCATACTTTATTCTACCACTTTGTCTTTTGGATTTTATAGATCATTTCTAATTTATTTTCTCTTTTAAACTTTACTGATAATCTTCATTTCTACACTCTTCTCCATGCCTCTCTCTCCTGCCTTTTTCTATATGCTTATAATGCTCCTTTTCCTATTTCTTTTTGAGCCAGTCTCTTAGACAGAAATTTTCTCAGAGGTTATTTGTCTGAAGATATTCAAAATCCCCCTTACTTTTGAAAGACAATTTTTCTGGGTATAGAATTCTTGCTTTGCAATTTTTCTCTTTCAGTATTTTAAATGTATCATACCACTGCATTTTCACCTCCATGGTTTCTGCTGAGAAATCCAGTCTTATTGAGCTTCCCTTCTATGTGATGGATTGCTTTTCTCTTGCTACTTTCAAGATCTTCTCTTCTGACATTTGACAATCTGATTATTAATTGTCTTGGAGTATAGCTGTTTGGATCTATTCTGTTTGGGGCATGCTTGGATTTGTGATTTTATATCTTTCATAAAAGATAGTAAGTTTTCAGTGATTATTTCCTCCATTAGTCTTTCTCCACATTTTCTCTTCTCTTCTCCTCTGGAACACCCACAACATATATATTCATGTGCTTCATGTTGTCATTCAATTCTCTGCTCATATTTTTCCATTCTTTTCCCTATATTTTCTTTTGTGTGTCAGATTTAAAATGGCCATCCCTCTAGTTCAATAATTCTTCCTTCTGTGACTTCAAATCTATTGTTGTAGGTTTCCATTTTTTTCATCTCTTCTACTGTGCCTTTCATTCCTATAAGTTTTGTGATTTGTTTTTTCAAACTTTTGAATTCTTTTTATGCCAACCTAATGTCTTCTTTATATCCTTCCTCAATTTATTGATTTGATTTTTGATGAGATTTTGCATATCTGTTCAAGCATCAGGAATCAGTTATTTCAATTCCTATATCTGATTTAGGAGTTGATAGGTTCTTTTGATTGGGCCTAACAGGTATGACCTGTTATTTTGGGCTGGCATCTACACATTTGATTTCCTTAATTAGTTTATTCTTGAGGTTGTTTTCACTCTTCAACTAAAGTTTTCTTGTGGTGTGGCTTTGTTGACTAGCTGGTCTTTGATACTCAGTTCAACTTATTCTAGAGCTCTAGTATGAGCATTCTGCTTGATCAGCATTTTTCAGCTCCTGTTTTTCTGTTCCTTGTTCTGCTTATATGGAACCCATTTTTTGAACAGGGTCTCCCTAGATATTATAGACCTGGTTATATTTTTCTAGACCAGACAGGCATATTTCTCTGGAGGAGAGAGTTGGCAAAAGCCATTTTCTTTGAGGTTGAGACCCAGCAGGTTTTCAAACTTTCCTATAAAGCCTTTAGACTCTGTCCTTTCCTATCCCACCTAGCTTGTGGTGCTTGTCTGCCTGTGACTTTCTACCAATTTCAGGTGATGTGGTGCCTTTAATTCCGACATCCTCTCCCTGCCAGGGGTGTGGTTGAGACAAAGATGAAGTAGTATGATGGCTTTAATTGCTTCGGTTTTCCAGCCCCTGGGCCCTGAATTTCTTGAAGGAGGGATTCTACTTGAGCCCTTTTACTTGGGGAAGTTACACCTTTTAAGGAGTTAACTACTTTCACCTGATTACTTTGTTTCTCAGCGACGCCTTAATTCCACCCTTGCCTGGGAGAGTGCTGGAGCCTGAGAGTGCTTGCAGTTCTAGCTAGTGATCTGCTTAAGAAGTTAAAAAAATGCAAAAGAGCCCAACTCATTCCTTGGGTTTGCCAATCAAGAACTTGAGTTGATATGTAGCTTTATATATCTGCAGACTCTACCTGCCTCCTTTTCTTGGAGTCTATCCTTTTCATACTATTTTATGCTATCCAATTCAAAAAGCCTCTGCTTTTGTTTTCCATCAGGCTTGCAACCTCTCTCCTAGGTAAGAAACCCCTTAGTTACTTTAGCACTTATTCCAGATTTCTTTATGCTTTAGGCCTGTTTTTAGTAGTCGGAAATTGTTAATCAATTCTGAAATTGGAACTTGGTTGAGCTAAGCCCTTGCTATCCATAAAGACTGTTTCTTTTCTGCTCAGGGAACTAGCCTGCCCTGCCCATGGGGGAGGGGAACTAGCCTCTGCAGCTTGGAGGACTTACAGTTCTGTGTGGGATCTCAGACATTCTACCTGGTCCAGATTTGTGTACACTGTGTGTCTAGACCTGGTGCTCTCCCAGCAGTTATTCTGTACCGTTCCTGGCTATTTACTAGCTGCTCTGGAGGACAAACTAAATTCCACACTTCACTATGATGCCATCTTGCCCTGCCTTTCCACATTGTATCTTCTTTTGTGTTTTATTTCTTCTAATATTATGTTTGCTAGAGTAATCCGTGTTTGCCTCAATTGGTAGTTCATTTGTATTGTGATTTAAGATTAACATAAATATATTTTACTATGTTATGTCAGTTTGAAAGTTGCTGGAATGTGACATACCAGAACTGGAATGGCCTTAAAATATAGGAATTTAATGTCACAATTTACAGTTCTAAGGAAGTGTAAGTGTGCAAATTAAGTCACCAACATGAGTATACTGTCACTCAAGAGAGGCTGATGGGTCAGAAACATCTCTGTCAATTGGGAAGTCACAAGGCTGGCATCTGCTGGTCCCTTTCTCCTAGGCTCCATTATTTTAGCCTCTTTTCCTGTGAGAGCTCCTTATTTTGCTTCTCTGGAACTGGCTTTCATCTATTGGCTTCCCTTTGCTCTCTGCAGGTTCTGGCTTGCTTAACATCTCATGGTGATGTCTGCTGGGCTCCAAGACTCTGAAACATCTGTGTCTCTGTTCTCAGAAGTAACTGTTCTCCAAGCATTTATATCTGCTCTTTGCATTGGCTCTGAGGCTTATGTCATTTATGAAGTTTCTCCAAAGTGTTTCCCCTTTAAAAGACTCTAGGAATCTAACCATGATTCATCTAGAATGGTTGGAGTCGATCTCCACTTAATGAAAAGATTCCACCCACAATCGGGCATGTCACTCTCTGCGGAGATAATCTAATCAAAAGTATCCAACCTACAGTATTGAATTAGGACTAAAAGAAATGGATGCCTCCACAAAATTGAGCCAGTTTTAAAGTCTGGCTTTTTGTGGGTACATAATATTTTCAAACCAGCACATATCTTATTGTAGTATATGCATCTGTATACAAATATTATTATATATAAATTATTTGTCCAATATTTTTGGGTTATACATTCAAGTTGTTTCCAGTTTCCAATTTGAATTTAAAAATTCTACATGTGTCTTTCAGTGTACATGGATGAATTTTTGCATATGGTATAACTAGCTGTTAAGGTACTTAAATTTTAAATTTCAGTAGCTATTACTGAACTTTTTCCAAAGTGGTTGCATGAATTGAGGAAACTATCTGCCAAAACAAATACCATGAAATTGGTTGGCTTAAACAATGGTAAAATTTGTTGGCTCATGGTTTTGGGGATAGGAGAAGTCCAAAATGATGTCATGATGGCGATGCTTTCTCACAGAAGGCTGTGGTGTTCTGGGGATGACTTCCACTGATTCTTGGTCTTTGGTGCTTCTGTCACATGGCAATGCACATACTGGCCTCTCTTGTTTTCTTTGTCTAGTTTCTGTTGACTTTTAACTTCTAGCTTTACCCTCTCTGACTTCCCCTCTAGGATCTTCAGTTTTAGGATTAAGACCCATCCTGATTCAGTTTGGTCACATTTTAAAGGGAATAACCTCATCAAAATGTCCTATTTATGATAGTTTATATGGATTGTAAAAGGATTAAATTTAAGAACATGTTTTTTTTCTAGGTTACGTGGCTTCAAGCCGCCACACAAGTAATAGTATGATATGGAAGTTTCCATTGCTTCATATCCTTGTTAATTTTTGCAATGTCAATCTCTAACTTTACTCGTTCCGGTAGATTTATAGTCATCCTTTGTAATTTTAAATTGCATTTCCCTGATGACTGGTGAGATAGAGTACCTTTTTATTTACTATTATGTTATTTGAGTAGCTTCTTTTGCTATAGACCTATTTCTGTTGCTTTTTCATGTTCTCTCAGTCTGTCTTTTTTAAAAAATGGCTCATAGAATTTTGTATTTAAATAAAATACTGTATACAAGCCATTTCTTAAGTATGCATACTGCAAATATCTTCTCTCATGGGAACTCTTATTTATCTTAATGGTTTCTTTTAATAAACAGATGTTCCTATTTTCAAAGTAATTTATAAAAATTTACTTTATACTTATTCCATTTATTTTGTTTCCTAAGAGATATTTCAAACATATCTCTTGATCCTAAAATCAAGAAGATATTCTGTTATATCTCTTCAATATATTTTATTTTTACTTCCATATTTTGATCTGAAATCAATTTTGAAATGATTTAATGCAAGACATAAATGGTTATACTATAATTTCTCAAATTGATGACCAATTAAAACAGCCTTATTTACTGAAACTATTCTGCTTTGCTTCACTGCATTATAATGACATTTTGGTCATAATCAAATATCCCTATACAAGTGGCTCTATTTCTTAATTCTTTCTGTTTCCTTGTTTACTTTTCTATTGATTCGCTAATACCAGACTTATTTAATTATTACAGTCCTATTGTAAGTTTCCATATTTGATAGAGTAAATTTTCTACATTGCTCATTTTTAAGAGTATCTTTCTTATTCTTATGATTCTTATATCTTATGATATAAATCATAAGATATAAAATAAGTGTACAGCTCAATGAATTTTCTCTAAGTGAACACTTCTTTTATCAGCACCCCAACTGGAACCAGAACAAAAGCAGAGCCAGCACCCCAGAACTCCCTGCTTTGCTGTCCTCCATTCATTATATTCTCTTGCCCTGTAAAGCCACTATTATGACTTCTTATAGTATAGTTTAAATTTGTCTTTTTTTTTTACATTACATAAATTAAATAATTCAGTACGCTACTATGTCTGACTTCAGTTGCAAAGAATTACATTTGAGAAAGTCATTCAAATTGTTGGATGTATGTAACTTTAGAATGTCTTTTTGCACTGCAATACAGTGTTCCATTGTCTAAATATAACAAAATGTATTATCCTTTCTACTGTTGATGAATATTTGAGCATTCTATAGCTTTTGTTTAATATAAAAAATGGTGCTATAAATATTCAAGTGTATGCAATTTAGTGACCTATATACTTATTTCTATTTAGCATATGTCTAAGAGTGGGAAGTGTCAGATATAGCATAACCTATTATTTTAATTATCCTTGTTTGCATGACAAATCAATTGAAAGTTTAACAGTTTTAATCAACCACCTTTTCATTTCCTCATGACACTGATGTCTGGACTGGGCAGGTTTCTACTGGTATTGCTGGAGAGCCCTCAGTTATCTATATCAGATATGTTGGTTGGGGCTAGGATAAGCTGGGAAATAGGACAGCTGACCTACTATCTCCATGTAGTCACAGAACTTCTTGTCAATGTAGGTTTTTTATGTGGTGTCTTCAGCAGGATAAATGGATTTCTTACATAGTGTCCAAGGCTCCTGAAAATGTAAAAACAAAATTGTCAGATTATTTAAAACTTGTGCCCAGAAATTGTACTGTGTTGTTTTTCACCACATTTTACTTGCATAGTTGTGTCACAGGTTCAAACAGATTTAAGGAAAAGGGGCTCCACAAGAGCATGAGAACCAAGAGATACAGTTTTGGATACATCAGTGAAATACAGCACCACATCCAGCTGAATAGATAAATGGGGACAGTTCTAAAATGTTCTGTTATAACATTGTTCATGTTAGGTATTGGGATAGAAGTTAGATTGCATTACTAAAACTAGCTAGAAATTGTTCCTCTTTTCTATTCCCCAGAATTGTTCATGTAATAGTAGTATTTAAAAATTTTTTTTACTATTATTATTTGCAATAGTAGCATTTTTTCTCTCTTAAATATATGAAAAAAAATCAACAATTAAGTCATCTGAACCTAAGCTTTGCTTTGTGGGAAGATTTTCCATAAATAACTCAATTTGTGAGATAAATATTGCCCTGTTCATATTTTGTCTTTATATCATTGTTGTTTTAGAAAAATATGCCCATTTAATAAATATTATGAAATTTACTACAGCAAATATATCTTTCTCTCTCTTTTTTTGATGTTTGTGGGAACTGCATTGCTGTTCCCTTGTTTATTTCTAATATCGGTAATTTTTAACTTACTTTTTTGATAATTTTAAGAATCAATTAGTTTAATAAGTTAAACAAAATAGTTTTGTCTAATGATTCTTTTCTATTTTATTTTTTATATTTTCATTAATTTTTGCCTTTTCATAGTTTGGTTCTTTCTTCTTTCTTTGATGTTGATTTACTGTTACTTTATGAACTTTTGAAACGGAAATTTAGGTAATATATTTTCAGGACTTTGTCTTTTCTAAAAAAAGATATTTTAAGGCAGTAAATTTTATTGTACACACTGATTGAAATTTATCCCGCACTTTTTTTTTTTTATTAACGGAAAGAAAAAAAAAAGAAATTAACACAACATTTAGAAATCATACCATTCTACATATGCACTCAGTAATTCTTAACATCATCGCATAGATGCATGATCATCGTTTCTTAGTACATTTGCATCGGTTTAGAGGAACTAGCAATACAACAGAAAAAGATATAAAATGTTAATATAGAGAAAAGAAATAAAAGTAGTAATAATAGTAAAAAAAAAAAAAAACCCTATAGCTCAGATGCAGCTTCATTCAGTGTTTTAACATGATTACTTTACAATTAGGTATTATTGTGCTGTCCATTTTTGAGTTTTTGTATCTAGTCCTGTTGCACAGTCTGTATCCCTTCAGCTTCAATTACCCATTATCTTATCCTGTTTCTAACTCCTGCTGGACTCTGTTACCAATGACATATTTCAAGTTTATTCTCGAATGTCCGTTCACATCAGTGGGACCATACAGTATTTGTCCTTTAGTTTTTGGCTGGACTCACTCAGCATAATACTCTCTAGGTCCATCCATGTTATTACATGCTTCATAAGTTTATCTTGTCTTAAAGCTGCATAATATTCCATCGTATGTATATACCACAGTTTGTTTAGCCATTCTTCTGTTGATGGACATTTTGGCAAGACAGCCTACACAATGGGAGATAATATTTGGAAATGACATTTCAGATAAAGGTCTAGTATCCAGAATTTATAAAGAGATTGTTCAACTCAACAACAAAAAGACAGCCAACCCAATTACAAAATGGGAAAAAGACTTGAACAGACACCTCTCAGAAGAGGAAATACGGATGACCAAGAGGCACATGAAGAGATGCTCAATGTCCCTGGCCATTAGAGAAATGCAAATCAAAACCACAATGAGATATCATCTCACACCCACCAGAATGGCCATTATCAACAAAACAGAAAATGACAAGTGCTGGAGAGTATGCGGAGAAAGAGGCACACTTATCCACTGTTGGTGGGAATGTCAAATGGTGCAACCACTGTGGAAGGCAGTTTGGCGGTTCCTCAAAAAGCTGAATATAGAATTGCCATACGACCCAGCAATACCATTGCTATGTATCTACTCAAAGGACTTAAGGGCAAAGACACAAACGGACATTTGCACACCAGTGTTTATAGCAGCGTTATTTACAATTGCAAAGAGATGGAAATATCCCACACTTTTTGAATGGCTTAAGTTTACTACCATTCAGTTCAAATTATCTTCTGAATTAATCTTATTAATTTTAATATTGTATTTTTAATTGCACTTGTTTGTATTTTCTAGTTATTGCTCTTGTTGATTTCCAGCTGAATTAGTTTGCTTAGAGAACATATGCTGAATTATCTTAAACATTTAAATAGTTCTGAGGTTTTCTTTATTGCTCAGCATATAGCTATTTTGTTTGTGTGTTTTGTGTGGTGGTTTGAAGCTGTATGTACCCCAGAAAAACACATTCTTCAATCTAATCCATTCCTATGCATGTAAGCCCATGTAAGTAGGGTCTTTGGATGAGGTTACTGTTGTTAAGGTGTGACCCTCTTAATCAGGATGGGTCTTGATCCTATTAGTGGAGTCCTTTATAAGAGAATGAAATTCAGGCAGAAAGAGAGAAAGCCATGAAAGCAAGAAGCTAAAATGAACGAAACCCTGATGAAAAGGTAGAGATCAGCAGACCCCACCATGCTCCTTGTCATGTGATAAGCCAAGGGCCAAGAGTCACCAGCAGTTAGTCCCGGAATGCCAAAGTGTTGGAGAGAAAGCATCATGGAAGATGCCTTGAGTTGTACACTTTCCTGACCCTAAAATCACAGCTAATAAATTCTCAATGTTTTAGCTAACAGATTTCATGATGTTTGCTTCAGCACCCTTAGAAACTAAAATATTTTGTTTTTGTTATACTAAATATACTTGAAAAAATATGAACTATCTCAGTTTTGGGTATAATATTCAAAACGTCAATTAATCAAGTTTGTTCTTATTTTCAATGTTCTTATTTTGTTTATTTCCCTAGCAACTAATGAGAAAGTCATATTTTTTTAATTTTGTTTTTTATTTATCTGTTTTTCCTTTGATATTTTTGCTTTCTGTTTTTCAATGTTGTGTTCTGGAATGTGTACATATTTGGGATATCTTCTTGATGGGTTGATCCTTTTATCATTATGAAATCAGCCAGTACATCACCAGCAAGTTTCTAGCCTTAGAGCATTCTTTGATAATGTTGTAGCTACATTGTTATGTTTCTGGGGGAATGCATGTTAACTTTTTCTTCCCTTTTAATTTCAACTTATCTGAGCAATAATGTTTAAAATTTGTCATCTTTAAACAACATGGAGTTGCATTTTTTATGCAATCTGAATATGTAGATTTTTTCTTTTCATTGGCTCAAACACTGCTGGGAAAAAGTAGTCCAAAATAGCTAAGATGCCTGGATTTTCTTCTTCTCTTAAAGCAAGGATGGAAAATTATTTGCTATTATATTGGATTTCTGATCCACTGAATAAGTATTTTAAAAATATATAAAGTTCTTCTTATATGGGAATGTTTTATGTTTCCAAATTACTTAGTCAACCACTACTAGAAATGAGATTAAAAAAAATCCCTGCACATATAACACCTTTATCCATCTAGTAATCTAATGCTATTAATGAATATATTTGATTCTTCTCCCTCTGGGAATTCTAGATCATATCCTCCCAACCCAGTTTGTTTTATACTTGAAATTCATTCAGCCAAAACAAAATAAGCTTTTAGATATTCATACAAATATCATAAGTGTTATCTCCACTTCTAAAAAAGATTTTTGTCCTTTACACAGCTTTTAGTTCACAATAGCCAGTGGGTAAGAAGTATGCACCTACTGTTTTAACATTATGTTTCTATAGTTCACTCTATAGCAAAGTTTCAAATGGCCATGTTTTATCATGTTAAACCTATGTGTAACTAGTCCATTCTCTTTAAGGCTGCATGCTTTCTTATTAAGCCTAATGATGCTAATTTGAATCAGATGTACTGCATCTCTGACAGCTATCACATTGAGACAGATTTCCATATAACATTCACGAGAATTTCACTTTTCTTTAAACATGGAGGTCTCTCTGGGAGCAGTGACTCAAGCTTCTCTTTCAACAATGCTCAGCCATTTAAATGAGAGGAATGAGACAATTTTAGAACTAGAGCACAGGAAGACTACCTGCCCAGTGCGCAACAGAGACTCTTTCCTTCTTACCACAACTACTTGTGAATTTGAAAGAAATGAATAAGCCATAAAAATACACATTTCTTTTAGATTTTCTTCTTTTCATTTTGGTACTAATTATTAAAAATAATAAATAAGAATTAAACTGTAGTAGATACCTCTGAGCTATTTTAAGATGAAATAAAATGTTCATGAGTTTATCTCAAAAAAAGGCAAACAGGGGCGGGCCGCGGTGGCTCAGCGGGCAAGAGTGCTTGCCTGCCATGCCGGAGGACCCCGGTTCGATTCCCGGCCCCAGCCCATGTAAAAAACAAACAAACAAAATATAATAAAACAAGAAAATGTTTAAAGATGTTTCCCTTTCTTCCATCCTTCCTTCCTTCTCTGTCTTTCCTTCCCTTCCTCCCTCTCTCTTTAAAAAAAAAAAAAAAAAAAAAAAAGGCAAACTATATTTGCTCCTGAGCATTCAAGTAGTGCCTCCTTCCTCTGAATAAAATAAACACCATGAAAACATAAATGCGGTCCATGCAGTGAGAGAAGCTTACCATCATTTAAACATGAAAATTTCAGGAGCATTGGGCGTGACAATTTTCTATGTTCTCATGTTGACAGACATCATAAAATGTCCCACTTGAGAATTTTGGTTTAACCGAAGACCATTCCTAATTAAATGGAACTGAAAATTGACTTGTAAACATTGACATATTCTTCACTTGATAATATATTAAGAGTCACACCTCCCACAAAATATATTCAAATATTGGGATAAATGAGACAAAACTACATTTATACTTCTTTACCAAAATGGATTTTATTTTTCAAGAAAAATTAAATGTTACATATATAATTGGCATTGATACTGTTGAGGTTGTTATTAAAAGGAATTGAGTGATATAAACTGTATATAAAAGTAGATTATTACTATTATGAATTAATTTTATAGAAAATTGTAAATATGGTTTCAATGACATCCTTTCCACTATTACTTTAACAGCCAACAAACACAATTGTTTAATTGAAAATATTTGTGCTGTAAATATTTCAAACACAACCACAGCATAAAATACCTAGCCTTAATACATTCAACTACTTAGAAACTATTTTCTCTGGTTAATAGCATTGCTTGTGAAAATAGAAATTTTTTGCTGTGATAATACACACAACCCAAAGTCCATATGCATGAGTTATTAAAATAAAAGCTTATTTTGAAAGATGCATAGTATTCCTGCCACATTTTAAAATTTTAAAAATACATAAAATAAAACAGGATGATGAAACAAAAGTCAAACTGCATCATGATTCTTTCTTTCTCTGATATTCACTCTTTCCCTTCATAAAACGTGCAAGTAAAGATACACAAAACACACACAGATTTGTAAATATTCTCATTAACATTTTTCTGATTGATATATCCAGTCCACAGTTATTTTGTTCTCCTTTAGTCCCTGTGGTGGTTTGAAGCTGTATGTACCCCAGAAAAACATATTCTTAAACTTAATCCATTCCTATGGGTTAGGAATGGGTCCATTGTTTAAGTAGGACCTTTTGATTAAATACTTTAGTAAAGGTAGGGCCCACATCAACCAGAATGGGTCTTAATCCTATTACTGGAATAATTCATATCCAGAGTGAAATTCAGACAGACAGAGAGAGAAAACCATAGGAAGCAATAATTTGAACATCTACAGAACCCGAAAGAGAAAGAAAGCACCAGAAACCACCATGTGCCTTGTCGTACGACAAACTAAGAACCAGGAAGGCAAACCCCAAATGTCACCGTTTTGGGGAAGAATCAGGATAACTCCTTGATTTGGACTTTTTCCACACATCAAAACATAAGTGAATAAATTCAACAAATTTCATGGAATTTGTTTGTGCAGTCCAGGAAACTGAAGCTGCCATCATATTTCTAAAAATTTATTTGTAATTTTAACTGAACTAACCTGGAGTTTTGGCATCAGATAAGTAGCCATTATTGGAATAGACAGATGTATCTGATTAATGTTTTTTTAAACAGTTGAAAAATTTAATGGTCTCAACATTTACATTTATAGTATCTGATATAAATGCTTAATAAATACAATTTTGGGGGGAAGTTAAGGGAAAATTTCTTAATTTCTATTTAATAAAGTAAAGACTATGTGAGGACATTGTAAACTTAAATAATGAGAAAAAAACAGTTTTGTATTAAAAACAATTATAACCAGGAACTCAAAGAAATGTTTTGGAAGAATTTACATTATAGATTGGATCCATTTGAAAAAAAAAGCTTCATCATTTGGCAACAAACATGTAGAGATATGTATGTCAATAAGAATTATTAACTCAAAAACAACTTATTTCAGAATCTAAAAAGATTAGCATCTATTTCTGGTATAGATAAAAGAGCTTAAAGGTATTCATTTCTAGATTTAAAAATATGTATATTATTATGGCAGATTCTGCATTGATTAAACATCTGAGAAGTATGTCAGAAAAAAATGTTCATGCCAGCTGACATATCTCTTTTACTGGTTTTAGAGTATTGCTATTACCATACACAATTGTTCAAGTGGAAAATCAGTGTATAATGAACTATAGCTATAGAAGATCACATTATAATTAATGATGGCTGTGATAAATTGAATTATATTCCCACAAATACACATTCACGTCCTAACTCCTTGTCTGTGGGTGTGGACTCATATGTAAACAGAATCTTCAAAGATAACACTTGGATTACGCCCAACTGAAATAGGTGGTCCTTTATCCAGCATGACTGGAGTCCTTATAAGCAAAGGAAATTTGCACACAGAAGCAGAAACCAGAGGTGAACAAAAAGAAGAAAATCTGACATGTGGTTGAGGCAGAGATTGATTGTTAGCAAGCTATAACCACAAAGCTAAAGAGTTCAGGCCTGATGATACTTTAATTTTAGACTTCTCCTCTCCAAACTGTGAGCTGGTAAATTTTGGTTGTCTACCAGTTTTGTGATTTTTTTTTTTATGGCAGCTGTGACAAACTGAGACAATAGTAGCTTTAATAATAAGCATACTGAGTGTAGTACCTAAGCATTTTTATAATTCAGAGCTAATGAAATTTTTTCAAAAGACATGAAAAGTTAAAACTTGAGGAAGCTAAGTAGATAGAGATTTCATGGCATCATGACACAAATTTGACAGAAAGATTTTCTCTCACATGAAATAGACAGAACATTTGTCATCGACTAATGATAAAACAAAAATATATAAAGACATTCACCTGTATCACTAGAATTGTATTGTAGCGAAACAGTCAAAATAATGACCATTAGCATCTCATTTTACCCAGCAGACAACAGTATTTAACGTCCTCTATTTACCTGAAACTGTTATCAGAATATCAATGTAAATAAAATAAAATTAGATGCTATTGTCATGGCTTTTGCATTATAGTCAGGGAGAAAGAGTTACAAAACAAAGCAAGTATTTGCAAGTAGGATACTTGTGATAATGGAGTGAAATTAAGTATTGAGGTAGAACAAATCATATACATTGGGTGGGTGTTAGAGAAGATCTGTCAGAAGAGGTAATATTTAAGCTGAAACCTAATGGATGAGAAGTCACTGACCATGCAAAGAGTGGAAGCAGATCATTTCAGACAGAAGAAAAAGTATGTACATTGGCCCTGTGCCTGGAAAATATTTGATGTGGTTGAATAACTTAATGATCAGTTGAGCTCAACATAGCACTTGAGGAGAACAACCATGGAAAATTAAGTGGAAAATTAGGTAGGAGCTAAATAATGGCATGTGAGCCATGGTAAGGAGAACTGACTTTTTATCAGAATAAAAAGTCATTAACGATTTTAATAGAGTCATTAACATGATGTAATGTACATTTAATGGCACTTTCATTGCTCTGGGGAGTGTGCATTTGAAGTCCCAAGGAGTAGATGCAGGGAGGTTGTTAGCACAGTCAACGTGAGAAATTTTGATCTTCCCTGCCAGGACCATAGTGATAGAAACTGAAATGCATTGAGAGATTTTTATATATTTTGGAGATCAGAAAAACAATTTTTGAAAACTTGGATGCAAAGGTGGAGGAAAGAAACATAGAATTAAGGATATCTGTACATTTTCTGGCATGTATTCATTGAAAAAATGATGGTACCTCTTGAGACCATTGTTGGAGTGAGTACAACATTAAGTTATATTTGGGAAAGTCCTAATGTATATTTTCACTTTCTAAATTGTTCCAGTTTGGGAAGTGAATTAGATTGTTTAAATGTCCTTTGAGGGAGTAGATGTGGTGGTTAGATGGTTAGAAGATTGAGAAATATGAGTACAATAAGATGGAATTTTTGCATGTGTTTCACAATTAGATACTTTGGAATCAATTGGGAGTCAGATTTCAGATAAGTATGAGCTGAAACCTTTGATTAATTTTGGGAATTGACATATTCTCCTTGAATTGCTCAGAGCCTGTATACTGCCTTTGCATTAAAGAAAAATGATCCTTGAGTCTATCCAGTTTAAGAATCTCTTGGGAAGTGCCAGCTATTTCACAAGAATTTGTATTTTCCCACATCCCTGTATCTTTTGAGAAATTTACCTTGTTAACCAGAAAACCTTGAAAAACATTTTTTTCTTCACTTTCCTTTGCTGATTAGTCCCACTGAAAAATACTATAAAATTCTGCAATCTTAACTTCACCAAATAAGCATGCTACTTAACTTCAGGTGTACCTTCTAAGTTGCCTGGCTCTTCTCCATCTAAAGGTAACATTTTATCTACATGATTCTGAAACTTGGGTAGAGTACAGACACTCAAAAATCCAAATGTACAAGTATACATCTGTTCAAGCAACATCGAGACTTCATAGATATCTGTATGCAAAATTTCTTGAAGAAAGTTGTGCTGTTTTGAAACTGTTATGTGCCCCAGGAAAGCCATACTTTTAAAATCCTAATCCAACTTTATTGGGGTGGAGGACTTTTCATAAAGGTAGGATCTGTAGATTAGGTTGCTTCCATGGAGATGTGATGGATTCAATTATGAGCATGATATTTTATTAGATTATTTGCATGACATTGTGGCCATGCCCATTCAAGGTGTACCTTAATTAGTTTACTGGAGTCCTTAAAGTAGCTCAAAAAGAGAGAAAGGGCTCAGAGCTGATATAGTGATCAGACACCTAGACACAGACATTTGGAGATGCAGAAGAAAAGCCCCCTGGTAGATGCCAGAAAAGCCCACAGGAGCTGAAAGAGCCATTTTGAAATCAACCCAGGAGGGTCAGATGACGTTGCCATGTGACAATGGAACACGGATGCTGCCTTTCCTCCAAGAGACTCTCTTCCTTTTGGTGCCTTAATTGGGACATTTTCATAGCCTTAGCATTATAACTTGTAACTTAGTAAATCCCCTTTATAAGAGCCAATCCATTTCTGGTATATTATACTGTGGCAGCACTAGCAAACCACAAAAGTGAAGTATGCATTCCATGAAAAGTCTGAGTTGAAAATTAACTTGAAAATTGGAAAATACAAGATTTAGACTACCCTAAAATGAATATACAAAACAAAACAAGAAAAACACACAAACAAAAGCCCAATTCTTACATAACTTATGGAAAACTGAATATTATATCCACAAACTCTTGAAATGTTTCAGATGAAATAATTTCTGCTAGACTCATCTTCCTGGTCAAAGTTCTGCACTTCTAAAAAGTTATCTACTTTCAAATTTCTCACTTTGAGCATATAAATGGCTATTACAATAACCCCTGACTCCAATCACACCTATCTTTATTTCAGGAGCTTCAATCACTCCTTTTACTACTTCTATAAACAAATTAACCATTAAACAAAGAAGACCTTCTCTTGGCCATGCTTTATCCATATATATATATATATTTGGATATAATACATATATATATATATATATATTATCTTTTTCCTTTACTTCAAAGTTTCTCAAAAAAGATAGTTAATTATTTTCTATTTCCTCTCTTTATCCAAAAAGAATATATATACACCTCTTTGTTTCAAAAGAGTGTTTCACTGGTTACATATATGTCAATTGCAATGTTCTCAGAATCCCATTGTTTAAGAAGAGTGATAATAGTTCAAGGCTCAGCTAAAATTACCTTTTTCTCTACATGCTTTATGATTGTATTTTATGTTCATTGGTCTGTCTTTCTGTGAATTTCTTTTAATATATTTTGATCAATGTCTTATTATTAACACCTAAGATTCATGAGAATTATTCTAGAAAATAATTTGCCAGAATTTCTTCAAATATTGATATTTTCCCAGTGTTCATGTCATTTCCTTTTGACAATTCAAGTAGATATATGTTCATATTCTTCCTCTATGTCTCTAACTTCTTTCATATATTTTGAACCTCCATATTTCTCTATGCTGCATTTTATATATTCCTCATATCAAATTTCCAATTTACTATTTCTATCTTCAGCTATATCTAACATGCTGGTTAATCTCCTCAGAGTTAATTTTAATGATTATGTTTTTCATTTCTAAAAATTCATTGAATATTTACTTTTCATCTGTTTTCCAATTTTGATGGTCCTTTCTTCTTTACTCATTTCATTCATATTTTATTCCATTAAAATTTTCATGTATACGCACTTTAAAGCCAAAGCTATAAAACTAAAGTGAATGAAATACTTGAAGGAGAAGATCTATTTTTTTAAAATATGGTGGCTTTTGCTAATATCAATTATTTCCCTTATATGCTTGATAATATTTAATTGTGAACTCATATTGATTAAACTACTTTAATATCTTTCAGCAATGTTTTGGAGTTTTCTGTTTACAAGTCTTTTATATCCTTGGTTAAATTTATTCTTAAATATTTGATTCTTTTAGTTGCTATTTCAAATGGAGTTATTTTCAAAGATATCTTTTTCTCATTTTTCTTTGCTGTTATATAAAAACAGCCCTGATTTTGACATGTTGATCTTGTACCTCACCACTTTGCTACATCAATTTATTAGTGCTAGTAGCTTCCATATAGATTATTTGGGGTGTTCTCTATGAAGGATCACGTCTTGTGGCAATAGCAGGTTTTACTTTATTTCCAATTGTTTGCCTTTTATTTCTTTTTCTTACCTAATTGCACTGGCTAGAACTTTCCAGTACAGTGTCAAATAGCATGGCTGAGTATAGGCATTCTTGTCTTGTTTCTGATCCTAGGGAGGAAGTTTTCTGCTTTCACCACTGAGTAGCATGTTAACTGTAGGTTTTTTTCATATATGCTTTTTATATGTTGAGGAAGTTTACTTCCATTCCTGGTTTCCTGAATTTGTTTATCAAGATAAGGGTGCTGAATTTTACTAATATTTTTTCTGCATCAATTGATATGATCAGTTTTTCTCTTCATTCTATTAATGTGGTATATTTCATTCATTGATTTTCTTATGTTGAAAACCCTTTGCATGCTTGGTATAAATCCCACTTGGTTGTAGTATAAAATTCTCTTAATATGCTGCTATCTTTGATTTGTTAGCATTTTGTTGAGGATGTTTTTTATCTATATTCATAAGAGATTTTTTGTGTGTGATTTTCTTCTCTTGTGATATCTTTATCTGACTTTGGTATTAGGGTAATGCTGGCCTTAAACAACGAGATAGGAACTTTTCCCTACTCTTTAATTATTCGAAAGAGTTTGGTAAGGATTTGTGGAAATTCTATGAAAGTTCAGTAAAATTCACAGTGAAGCCAAATTGTCTTGGATTTTTCTTTACGAGTACGTTTTTGATGACTAGTTCATTTTCTTTAATTGTTATGGTTATTGTTCTGTTGAGGTCTTCTATTTCTTCTTGAATCAGTTTAGCTAATGTATGTGTTTGAGAATTATTTCATAATTGTAAAATAAACAATTTCTTTGACATATAAGGTAGTATATAGAAGGTGGGTGGTACTATAGCAAAAAGCTAACATATTTGGCACTGAATTAGGAATGTTTTACAGAGAATAGACAAGCTATCTTTAGAAGCTAAGAAAAGCTGACCTGTTTACATGCTGGCTAAATACCTTATAAAATCTTTCATCTGCCATAACTAGGACAACAGATAATCAGGGTGACCTTTCATCCAAGTTACCTCAGCAGAGTTCCAGTTTTAACCCTTTTCTCTAGCCTTACAATTAGTAGTCTTGCCTTTCCTGTCAAAGGTGTCCTGATTTGAGCAACTTATTAAATAATCTAACAGATAATTGACTTCATAAATGATTAATTCTATTCAGAAGTTTGAAAATAGAATATTGTCTGTTATATATGACAGGAATCATAAAAACAGATAGATTCAGAAAAAATTACCTACTTTGCAAGAAGAGATGAAAGTAATTATAGACTAATTCCAGATATTCCTGGCAATGAAATGTTGGAAAATTCAGTTATTTTAGACCCCACTTAGGAAGGCGCAAATTTGAGAAACTGGTTGAGTCGCTAAGTTGCAGGGCAATGGTCAAATTAAAAGGCAAACCATTGTATTCATTTTTAAAAATTTTGAATGAATGAATAGTATGCCTGAAAGCATAGGCCCAACTATGGTTGTGACACTGAATAAATTATTTTAATTGGATATGTCAAATGGAAAAAAGAATCTAAATTAATGGCTTTTCCATAACAGCCTGATAGGATCAAGTCAGCCGATCTAATTTGAGGGAAAAGCTGAGAGGCAAGAAAACAAATACAGCAATCTCAAAAGCACGACTTTTGAAAATGTGTATTTTATGCATGATTGTTCTGTAAACCCACAATTTCTCTAATCAAGAAAAAAAAGATATGGAAATATGAATCTTTGCATTTGCAGGTGACTGGAGTCAAACCTAGATGAGAAGTTTACCTAGTATTTGAGAGATGTGTGCTGCTAAAGAAATCACAAGTTGGAATTAACAAAAAACAGGACTCTCCAAAGCCCAAAAAATTCCTTAGATCCACAACCACCTTTTGGCATAATAAAGTTACTCAGACACCATGAATGATATCTACCCTAACAGTTCCTTCACAGTGTCTAGAAGGATAAAGGAAAAGGACGAAATTTACCGGTTTTAAAGCCTAGGACCATATTTGAAATTTATGTGGAAGCTGTGCTGTATTCTTACTTTTGAGTTTGCTGACATGACCTAAGAAGACTTTAGGTTAACATCCTTAAGGAGAGCATGATATATTTTGCAAAACAGAAAAATGGGGGCTGAATATTTGATGATAGATGGGCAGTCTGTGATAAGCACTAAGGCATGTTCCATTTATCCTCATTTCAAGCATTTAATGGCATTGCATTATTTGTCTTTATGAATGGCATGTCTATCTAATTTACATTGGCCTATAAAATATCATAAGTGACAATACATTTTATATATCCATATATATTAATTCTATGCTTATTAAATTATCTGTTTATGATAATTTCCTTGCTGTTTCTGAGGGAAAACACAATAATTAGGATATTGAACACATGCTGCCATATCACTTCCAGAAAAAGTATACTAATATAATACCATATATGGTACATCTGCTTATTTCCAGCATTATCTTGAATATTGCCCTGTACATGTATTTGTGTATGTTTGCACACATGGATTTAATCTTTACCAATATAATAGGCAATGTAGTGATAATGTTATTTTAATATGTTTTACTAAAATATTGTATATATTTTGGATCAATGTCAGTTATTCCTTTTTGAATCACCTTTTCCTGTGCTTTATCAAATTTTTCTATTTGTTATAATGTATGAAGAGCATACATTTTTCTATGAAGAGAGACTAGTGTTCAGTTCTGATTCTGTATTGTAGCAGATTGTGTGGACTTGGGTATTTTACTTAAATTTCTGTACACCGCAGATTAAAGTCACTCCAGACACCCAGGCTGACAACTTTTAAAGATTGTACCTGGAAGTGATTCATCCTTTCCACTCACATTACATTGATCAAGTCAAGGCATATAGTCACATTTTCCTACAGAGGAGGGAGGGATGTGCAAGCTTATCATGTTTCTGGATTACTCATACACATCCCCAGCAACTACCACAATCTCCCTTTATAGTTTCCCATCACCATGCTCACAGTCCAGGATTCCTGGGTCACATGCAGTAGTCTCTTCATGGAAGTTTAACAGCTGTAATCTGTATCAGGTCTGGATATGGACTCATTCTCTTAAATCAGAGACCATGCTTACTAGAAGTACAAGTCATCTTAACCCAGTCACCCAATATACAATGGGAAAAATAAGGACAGTGTGACTGCAAGAAACAGACTCACTAAGAAAATGGAAAGATAAAAGGTAAACAGGAAAAGTAGAAAGATAACAGCAGGCCACAGTGGCTCAGCAGGCAGAGTTCTCGCTGCCACGCCAGAGATCTGGGTTCAATTCCCGGTGCCAGTCCATGCAAAAAAAAAAAAAAAAGAAAGAAAGCAGAAATATGAAAAGCAAGCAGAATTTTCTCCAGAAATTTGGAAATCTTACAAGGGCCTATTGTTCTGAGAGTGACGAATGTTTCAGATTAGCCCCCTTTTCTGTTTCCTGGGATTAGTGTCAATTGTTACCTGGGAATCAGCCTCTAAGATTCTTCTCTGGACACATCTGAAATATGCATCCTGGAATGCAGCCTCGTTGGGGGACACAGCAGCACTCTCCAACCTTCATTCTTCCCCACACGGTGTGATGACTCCAGGTGTCTTTTATTCCAGGCTAGTATTTCTGTATCTTTTCTTTTTTGCTTGTTTTTATTTTATGGTTCTTTATTAGAGAAGTTGTAGGTTTAGAGAAAATACAAAGTTCCCAAATACTTCACTCACACATACAGTTTTCCCTATTATTAATGCTTTGTATTATTGTGGTAACTTTGTTACAATTGGTGAAAGAATATTATAATCATTACACTATTAACTATATTCTGTAATTTACATTAGAATTCATGGTTTGTGGTGTACAGCCCTGTGGTTTCTTTTAAAACATTTTATTCTAGTAACATATATACAACTTAAAATTTCCCTTTTTACTCACATTCAAATATACGTCAGTGGTTAATTAAATTTACAATGTTGTGCCATAGTCACCACCACCCATTAACGAAATTTTTCCATCACCCCAAACAGAAATTCTGGACCAATTAAGAATGTGCTCCCCATTTCGTACCCACATTCTGGCTTCTGATAGCCTTATTCTAATTTTTGAATGTGTGCAGTTGATAATTATGTATTATGTACCTTTTTTTTCTCTTGCTAAGACAAGCAAAGCTGCATGATCCTGTCCCTAAATATGTCATTCCCCACAGCTGTGAGTATATTTTGTAGAAGAATTACCAGAATTGCAATCAAATGGCATTTTGATTTTTAATCAAATACAAATACAAATATTTGTATTTTCTTTAATCTGTTAAAGTTCTTTAATTTTAAAATTATATAAATTGTATGTTTACAGAGAAATAATGTAAAAAAAATACAGTGCTTCCATAAACCTCTCTATTGTTAAAACTTTGCCTTAATGTGTTACTTCATAACAACTGATGAAAGAATATTAAAATTGTACTATGAATTGTAGTCCAGAGTTTTATTACAGTGTATTTATTCCCATATACCACCCTATTATTAACACCTTGCATTGCTGTGGGACATTTGTTATAATTACTAAAAGAACATTTTAATAATTGTACTCTTAACTATTATCCATCATATACATGAGGGTTAAGTAAGTTATACAGTTTTATGTTTTATTCTTCAGTTTTTATTCTAGTAACATTTATATGACCTAAAACGTCCCCTTTTAACCACATTCACATTATATAATTCAATGCTGCTAAATACTCACAACATCACCACCATCCATTTCCAAAACTTCACAATCAACTAGATGGAAACAGGCTAATGCTTGTTTTGACAGAAGGTTTTAAGGTCTCTCAAACTCTGTTGAAATTTTATGTATCTTATTCTTATTAGCTGCATATGCAGGAGATACAGCATTATCCTTCTCTCTCTCAATATAATTTTTGTTGAATATATAAGATTTTGTGAGTCACACCCAAACACATACACACACACACACACACACACACAGCACAACACAGACTTTTTTTTCCTTGAAGTTTTTTATGAGTGAAAGACTTATTGGGTGCTGCCAAATGAGATGGTTATTTATTCTAAAATACATTAGTCCATTCACTTTTAAATAACTGACATGAAGTCCATAGCCTTGATTTAATCCTTCTGCAAGATTTTATAGTGCAAAAGCCTCCTTAGTTAATATTTTTCTGATTCTGGTTGAGAAGCAATTGCTTCTTCCATCCTGTCAAGTTTCCAACTTCTGAACTTTTCTACCGTACTCATATCATATATTAATAATAAGGGAAACTGTGTGCTGGGGATATGGGAACTCTTTACAGTCTCGTTCACAAGTTTTTCTGTAAATCTAAAACTGTTCTAAAATAGAAAGGTTTTTTTAAAAAGTATATGCACATGAACTATGTTAAAATTGCATTCTAGAACTCAAAAATAGTGAAATAACAGAACTTAAAACCTTTATTACTTACTTAAGAGGTCTTATTTTTACTGATGTCAGGGGAAAATGTTGGCCCTTCAAAGTAATTGAGTCTCTGATTTAAAATTTAGATTCTTTCAGGGTGAGTCAACTCAAGTTTCTTTTTCTATCCTACTTCTTTTCCTTTTTCATTAGATGGCTCTGGATATGGGGGAAACTTACCTGGCACAATGATAGTGGGATTTGAAGTTCTAGATAATATAAGAATGCCTGGGATCTCATTTAACTTTAGTCAATGAGACACTTGGGTTAAATTCAGAAATTTTGTCATTATGAAATGTCCTACCCTCTACCCCCTTTTAAATCTCTGTTAATATTTTAAATCTCTGTTAATAACTTGTCTTTAAGTCTACTCAATTTTCTTATGCTTTATACTTGTATTTTTTATTCTCAACTCAAATTGTTATAATTAAAGTGCCTCTCTTGTAAGCAGCATATATTGGATTTGCTTTTTTTCTCTAGGCTGATAATCACTGCCTTTTAATCAGACAGTTAAATCCACTACATTTAATATTATTATTGTTATTTAAGGTTTAGGTCTTTTATCTTCTATTTGTTTTTAGATAGCCCGTCTGGATTTTCCTCCTTTCCTGCCACTTTTTATTCTGTTGTTAACCTTGTTTTTTGTTTGTTTGTTTGCTGGTTATAATATTTCCTTTTGTCCTATTCTTGGGTTATCCGATACATATTTTTTATAGTTTTTTGTGCTTGCCCTTTGGATTCCAATAAATACCCTCAACTTATCGTATACTGCCTTATAGCAATATTTTTCCCTTTCTTCCCTACATAGAAACTTATAAGAGTATTTTTGGCACTCAGACTCCTCTCATTCTTAGGTAATATTTTTATTTATTTTAGCTCTATCTCAATGTATTGTTTCTTACCACAAAGCATTGTTAGTATTTGCTCTAATCTGGCCATTGAATTTTTCTTGAATTCAAGGCAGTAATACCATTTTTATATTTATCAAAAAATTCTAGGGCTCCTGGCATATTTTTTGATCCACATTTCCTTTTGGTATCATTTCCCTTCTGACTAAAAAGCTTTCACGTTTCTTGTGACAGCATCTGGTAAAGACTATTTTAGTTTATGATTGAAGATATTTCTATTTTTTTTTTTTTTGAAGAACAGCTTTATGAGTTCTCAATTGCTAGTTTGACTTTTTCTTCATTCAGAGCTTCCTTTATTTTAGTGATAAATCAGCATCATTTTTAGTGACACTTTCTATATATTATGTCTCTCTCTTTTTTTTTTTCTTTCATGTCTACCTTTAAGAGACTGTATTTTACACTGGTTTTCAGCAGTTTGACTATGAGACACTTAAACATTGCTTCCTGATTGGGGATTGTTAATCGTCCTGAAACCATGAGTTGATATTTGAATAAAAAAATGAGGTTTTCTGTTAATAAACATCCTTTTTATATTCTCTCTGCTTCATTTCATATTGAGACCCAAATTATACAGTGTTAGATGGCTTGATACTGTCATGTGTTTCATGGAGGTTATGTTCCTTAATTCATTTTGCTTTAGTACATTTGCCATTATTGGTATATTTTAGAGACGCGTTTTTTGTTTGTTTGCCTTTTATCTTTCTTTTAAGGCTGAAATATCTTCAAGTAGGCAGTTAATTTATATGTGGATTACCTTGTTTCTCAGAAAGCTTGTTATAGCTTTTGTTAGGGAAAGTCCATTTTGCTATTTCACTTAGAACTGCTGGGCAGATCTCATTCCTACAATATGGTTCTTATTCTGAAGCCATGGCTTACCTGGCAATTTAATGGAAAGACTAATGTATCCTAGTTGTCAGGATTTAAATATCAAAATTTTTATCCTGTGCAGTACATGTTGATTGAAATTTCCTATTAGACTTCTTTGGGACATACTCTGAACATGCACAATTTAACAGTCAGCCAAGGATTAAGTGGGCGTTTGTATCCAGCACCTATGACTTCTTTATAGGGTTCCTCCTTCTGGAATCCTCTTTTTAATTACTAGCTGTACTTGTAGTCTTGAACTCTAAGCTCATTTACTACTTGAACTCTCACCACTTCAAACATTACTGACTGGGGTGTATCCTCAATGGAAAAGGCAATTAAATATGCAATTCATATATTGTATTTCCCTTTTTTCAAATGTTCTATATACAACAGTTCTTCCCTTCTTTTTCTCACCTTGCAGTGCCTTCAAAAGCAATTGTTGTTTTTGTTTTGTTTTACAGAGAAAGAGGCAGAATTAATTATTGTCATAAGGAAGTTTAGTCTGATATTAACTACTCTTCCATTATCAGAAGTAGAAATAAAAAAATGTTGTAAATTCATTAATTTATCTTACTATTGTTTCAAATACCTCACAATAGTAAGATAAATTAATGAATCTTCATGAACCCATTATCAATACTTTGCCAATTTTGTATCATCTGTCCTTCCACATAGACATTTTTATTATTGATTTTGGCTATATTTCTTAAAAGAAAATTTCATAAATCTTGTTTTATCTTAAACATTTTTCATAATTATTTCTAACTGATAAAGACATTTTTTCTTAAGCCAACCATCGAAAATATTGTTTAATGTCATCAAATAACCAGTTCATATTGACATTTGCTGAAATGCCTCAGAAATTTTTTATAGTTGATTTTTTTGAATTAGACTCCAAATAAGCATTGATTATATTGAGATGTCCCTTAAATCTCTTTTACTATATCCACCTCCTGCCTCCCCCTTTTGTGTACTTCATGTCCGATGTAGTTGAAAACACATGGTCAACTATGTCTTTCTTTCAATTTTTAAAGATATCTGTCAAAATCATCAATCAGAGAAAACTATCTGAATTTTTTTCAGATACCAGTATGCTCTTGTTTTATAAAAGTGAAACTCCTAAGAAAGAACAATACTTTGCAGTTTTGAAGTGTGGCTTTTTATGTTAAGAGCAAAGCCTGGAGAATGGAGAACAGGAAGCATCTCTGGTGAACAATTGAGGAGAGGGAAATGAATGATACAGAAGACCATAATTTGAGGTAGGGAGTTGGCAAGAAAGAAAAAAAAAAAAAAAGAAAGAAAACCCTAATATAGATTCTACATGTTTTAAGGGGATCTTAAAAAATTCCTGTGTATTGATACTCATTGTTTAGTCCAGGAAAGCCATAAGAATATTAAAAAGGTCAAAAGAATGCAATTTGTTATGCCTACTCAATATAATGGTTACTAACCAGATGTTGCAGCTGTTCACCAAGGTCAAGAAGTATGGTTGCAGGAAACATGCAAACATTTCACAAACAGCATGGCACCTGGGTCATAGATTAGTAAATACTTTTGATGTATTTGGATTGCTAAGCAGGAGAATAGTCTCCCAGGGCCTGCCACTTTATGTTAGAGATCTTCCAATAATATTCCTTAAAAGCCCCCATCATTTATTTAGTCAGGATATCTAAAAGCATGTTGTTGGATGCAAGGAGCATAGGGTTAGAATAAAGAAGTAAGTAAGGTATTTAGACCTCATGAAGAGAAGCCATGACAGGCACCCACTGATATCTGTCATACATGGCAGTAAACTTAATTCAAATTGTTACTCCAAGAAGGTATGCTTCAGGGATGATCGGAAAGACAGGAGATGATAGTTCCTCTAGATTCCTTTTCCCCAAAGTCAGAATAATACGTAACTTCCAGTATTATATGAATACTTAGAAGTATGGGAAGACAACTGACAGCGGGGAGCAATACTAAGACAATGAATTTCAAACAGAAATTTGCTTGTTTTCCCAGAACTCCCCAAACCAGTAGAAATAGCATTCCCAAAGCTGAGTGAATGTCAATTATGGAGAAATAAAATTAGTTACATCATTGCAGACTTAACTAGCCCCTATGGCACTAATCTGGAAGAGCGTAGCTAATCAAAGAAATTCATAGTTAACAAAAAGACTCAATTGCAATCATTTCAATTAAATTAGCTAATTGGATTGCAAAATATGAGAGCATATTAATCCCATGCTATATAACTCCAAGTTGTCTCTTGTAATAAGAGGTGCCGTCAGAGGGAATTCAAAACATATTTTTGATTCTTGCTCTTAATATTTAAAAATTAAATTTATATGCAGTCATAGTCGATTTAGCTTAGTTTAATAAATAATATATCTACCTAGATTAGCTAACAATAGAAAGAGTAGTTTTTTTATGCTGTTTAGATTATAACTGTTCAATAAATGTGCAAGGAAATAGCTAGACTCTTCATTTAAGAAGGTTTTATTCTGTCTGTTGACTTTGACATAATAATGGCATTTTTATCACTCCAAGACAATGTGGAACAGCAGAATTATTCTAGCAAAATGTGACATATATTCCCTTTAGTCCATATTTAGCATTAACAGGGATTTGTTGGAACTGCATATTAATCATTGTAAATATCACACTATAGAAAAGAAAATGTTTATGCCTCGTGTAACAGATTTTACACTCAAATTAAATGTTTGGAATGATTTGACAAAATAAATATCATCAAGAAAAATTCTTGAACCTACCTTCCTTTGCTTATTAATTCACTCAGCAAAAAGCTTTGTGGATCTGTGTAATATGAAGAATACCCAGTATGAACAGATATCTGTGGACCTGAAGAATTCTAAAAGTGCTTCTAAATATTTGGAAATATTCTGGACTCCAATAACTTGGCATAAATTGTCAGTTATGTTTCTTGGCTTCAGGCCTCAATACAAAAAATGTATACTTTAAATTTTCAATTATATTTAATAACATACATTGTCATACCTTTTATACCTATTATATTGACAAAAGTTTGCATTTCTGCAAGAATAATCACAATTTTTCACATGAGAAAAATTGTCTTAGGAATAGCCTGACATTTTTACCCTGGTATGTAAAAATCAATATAAATTATTTTGTCAAAAATTTTAAAATCCTGTTACTTTTTTCTTTGATACTATCTCACAGTTAATTTTGTATTTTAATTATGCCTTTTCATAGCAGCGTATAGTATTATTCTTTCTTAATGGTTATTTCACGGGTTCTCTTGCTTCTTTATTTAATCAAGCTCAGTCTGGCCCCAGAAGCATTCTATTTGCTTTTCCCTGTTTGTGGACTCGTACTCCAGATCGTCACATCACTCATGCTTCACATAGTTCAATCCTTTGTGAGAATAGTGTCAGTCCAGAAAGCTTTACCCTGATCATTTTATCTAAATTAGCACCCCCCAATCATTCTATCACTTACTCTCTTTTTTTGTCTCAGCATTTGTCTCTAACTAGCACTGGATACTTTCTTTCCTTCTGTGCTTGCTTTGTGTCATTTTCTCCCAGGAGAAGCTCCATGGGAACAGGAATTTTCTCCAGAAGCCTAGAGAGAGAGTATGGATACCTCTTTTCCAGCATTTTCCCCAATTTCATAATTTTCCAGTGGCACACCTGGAAAATGAATGATAGATGAAATTAAAGGGAAAAATGGTTATGCATAAAGAAAGGGAGTTAAAACATATGAAAGTGAGCCAAAGCAGGGCCAATAGCTGATAAAGCAATAATACAGGCTTTAGGGATTAGTGGTAACAGCATGGGACAGGTAATTCAGTACCAGAGTCAAGTGTAAGAATAGGAAGTTTGGAATCTATTATATAAGCAGTGGAGATCAGGAGCATGCTATAAATTGGTATATAACATCTATTAGAGATTAGATTTGTAGTATAGTTAAGAAGTAAATAGGATCTGAACTAGCATGACAGAAGTCAAAATGAAGAGGCAGGAACATGAAATTAATGCAAAAACTAGTGGAAATTGATGATTGGAAGAAAACAGAATTTGAAAGAGAAGATTAAAAATGGAAGTTTAAGAATGGGTGGCTAAAAAAATTGTATAGCAGGTGTCATGGTTAGGGACAGGTGTCAACTTGGCCAAGTTGCGGTACCTGCTTATCTGATTGGGCAAGTGCTGGCCTGTCTGTTGCAATGAGGACATTTCATAGGATTAGGTCATGATCACGTCAGCTACATCCACAGCTGATTCCATTTGTAGTCAGCCAAAGGGGAGTGTCTTCTGCAATTAGTGATGCTAAACGCAATCATGGGAAGCCTTTTAAGGAGGACTCAGAGGAGACAGGTTCCATTCCTGCTTTGGCTGGTGAGCCTCTCCTGTGGAGTTCATCCAGGCCATCCATTGGAGTCATCGGCTTCGCAGCCTGCCCTGTGGATTTTGGACTCTGCATTCCTACGGTCACGTGAGACACTTCCATAAATTTTATATTTGCAAGTGTTCCCTGTTGATTCTGTTTCTCTAGAGAACCCTAACTAATACAGGAGAATTGACAGAAACTGCTATGGGTAAGAGCTCATGCTTTTAGAATTTGTTTTAGTTAGTATTATTTGGAAAATTATCTAATTATTGAATTGTTTCATGAAACTTTCTTCATTTTTTCATTCATTCAGTTAGAAAATACGTTGTTGAGGACAATCATAGGTAATTATATCTTCTTGTAAAGGTCAGATTTCATTATTCTGACAATGGAAAAGATCTGTGAAGGAAGATGACTAATTTTTTTGAAATGTGACATTTTTGGTAGCATTGTTTATACTTCTTTACTAAACTTTATAAAATCATGATAACTAGTCAATTCCAATGACGCAATAAAAAATTATATAGCACCTTTAAGTGGGCTTGGAAATGATGTTGTCTTTGAATATATAGGCATAAGTATATTAAAAAATTACAAAAAAGTTGATTAAACTATCAAAACAAAATGTACGTTTTATTCACTTTTGCAGTGTGCTTTCACTTTTTAATTTTGAAAATGATTAAGACATTCAGAATGGAAGATATGGTTTCAGTAGTTTGTCTAGTGAACTGTGAAATGACTATCTTTTGCTCTTTTTTTCCCTCCCTGAAACCATACTTATCCTTGTCCTTGTAAGACAACTACACCATCTGGTTTTTATCTGACATATTCTAAGTAGAGATATCGTATTGTACTGTTTTGACCTTTTCAACATTCTGCTCTTTAATTGGTCGTCCTTTCTACATCTTCCCTACAGGTTAGTAGGACAGTAAGCAAGGGAAAAATGCAATATGTGGCCAATCAAATCATAGAACACTGTAAAGGTCAAAGCTGTATAGAAGAATCCTGTAATTGACACACCGTATGAGACATTAAAATTCTACCACCTCATTCTTGTGACAAAGACTATAATAAAACAGAAAATGGCACCACATAAATCTATTCATATAACAACCATTGTTCTGAGAACTGAGAACATAATTTAGCACATTCCATTTACAATTTTAAGCACTGCATTATTTTGGTATCTAACAGATTTTGTAGTGGAGTTAAATTACACATAGTCAGCAGAACTAAATGTCTAAGAACAGATATTCGGTCTAACACAGAATGACATATTAATCTTAAATTTAAATAGGTCTACTTTTAAAGAAATACAGAGACATCTCTAGCATAAATAATGCTTTTCTATTATGCAAGACTCACTGAACTTGTTTGAAGGACTTAGGGGAAACTATTTTAAATGGAGATTTTTCTTCATTTTCACAGAAGTTATCTTCATTGACATTGGAAAACAGACTCAGAAGTCTCAAAATAAAGCTATGGATACAGAAGCTGGTAATACACATTTTGCATCTGGTCCTTAGATTTTAATCATAGCAGATTTCAGTGAGAGTATTGACCTTGAAACCACGCATTTTAACCTTTCTTTCTTTGCATGGGCAGGCACTGGGAATCGAACCTGGGGGACCAGCATGAAACCCAAATTTTAAGTGTCACTTCTTAGAATTGTGAGCCTCCTTGACTACACACATCCAAAGGAAATGAACTAGAAAAGACAAAAAACAGTACTTCCCAAATTTCAACAAATCATACACAAATGTATGTTGGCATAATTCAGAAGGAATAAATGAAAAGCTTACAGTTAATTGTCATGGAACGTGAGTTTTAACGCCAATATTTATAGTCATATTTCTTTGAGAGTGGTCATGTTTATTAAATGTGCCATTTATGATAGCTAGTGCATGGATGTATGTAGGAAAGGGTCAGAATCTTTACCAATTTATTTTCAGCAGCTATTTTATTTATTCATTGCTAAGGTTGATTAGAAGAGAGTTTGAAATAAAAAAGAAAACTATGTATAAAACACTTAAAATTTCCTGATAATGTCTTTTTATTTCAACTTTATGTCTATGAATTCCAGAAAGTTTTTTTTTTTCAATCTTTTTTTCAGGAAGATAATATAGTAGTTATTTGGTTAAGTTATAATGGAAGACTTCTAGGTCAACTCTTGTGGAAAATGCATATATGAATTTAGAAAAGCTTAGAGACCAACTTTCTAAATAAGCAAACAAGTAAGATTTACTATTAAATTTTCTAGGTATTAAATGTGCCTAATTTTAGACATAGTAAATCAGTGTTATTGTCTAATAATATCAATCATATGTTTTCATTTCCATTTTGATTCCAGGGTCAAATCCAGTATCCTAGATTGCATTTCCTCTTATCTATAATAGTTCCTCAAATATTTCTATTATTTTATGACCAGACTCTTTGGAAGAGTACTGGACAGGTCTTTTATAGAATTACTCTATTTGGTTTCTTTGATGTTTTACATTATTAGATTGAGGTTATGAAATTTTTACTTATTATTGTTAATGCTAAACTTGAGCATTTGGCTAAAGCGACCATTAGGATTCTCTATGGTGGAGTTTCTATTTTGTTACATTTGAAATTACTGAATATTTTGTGGGAGATGCTTTGAGACTAAGCAAATACCTTGTGTTTGGATAAACTTTCAACCATACGTTTTAGCATTCATCAGTAGATTTGAAATTGATGATTAAGGGGTTGCCCAAAGAAAAGAAATGACCATGTGATAGCAATTGATAGGCAGGGCACCACACCTAGAAAGGGGCAGGGCAAAAGAACTCCTAGAAGAGAGAAGAATCAGAGAAGGACCTTATGTGGCTAGGATCTCCAGTTGTCTTTGCACCATTTCTTGAAGAGAATATTCTCCATTGAATAGACTTGGCATCACTGTTACAAATCAACTGGCCATAGATGTGTGGGTTTATTTCTCGACTCTCAATTCTATTCCATTGGTCTCTGTGTCAATCCTTATTCCAGTATCATACTGTTTTAATTACTGTCATTTTGTAGTAAACTTGAAATTAAGAAGTATCAGTCTTAAAACTATTCTTTTTGTAAAGATGGTTTTGCCTATTGGGGGCATTTTGCAATTCTGTATTTTCCATTTCTACAGAAAAGACTGTTGAAAAATTGATAGCGATTACATCGAATTTTTAAATTACATTAGGTATTATTTACATCTTTACAGTATTGAGTCTCCCAATCCACGAACTTATGGGAGACTTATCATTTATTTAGCTCTTCTTCAATTTCTTCCAACAATGTTTTATAGTTTTCAGTGTGCAAGTCATCACTACTTTGGTTAAATTTATTCCTAGATATTTTACTCTTTTAGAGGCTATTATAAATTGGAATTGTTTATTTGATTATCTTTTCAGATTGTACATTGCTGGTATATAGAAGCACAACTGATTTTTGGCTATTTATTTTGAACTCTGAAATTGTACTGAATTTGTTTGTTCTAATAGTTTTCTTGTGGGTTCTTTGGTTTTTCTTTATATATAATCATGGTCATCAAGGGTAGTTTTACTTCTTCTTTTCCAATTTGTGTGCCTTTGATTTCTTTTTCTTGACTAATTGCTCTTACTAGCACTTCTAGTTAAATGTAGAATAGTAATAATAAAACGGGTTTTCTTGTCTTGTTCCTGATTTAGGGAGGAAAATTTCAGTCTTCCACCACTTCATGTAATGCTTACTGTGTCCTTTATCATGTTGAGAAAGTTCCCTTCAATTCCTTGTTTTAAGGGTTGTTTTATTATGAATGTATATTAGATTTCATAAACATCCTTTCTGCTTCTATTCAGATAATCACTGTGTTTTCCCACCATTATTCTGTTAATGTAGTATATTATACAGATTGATTTTTGTATGTTGAATCAGACTTGCATTCCTGGAATAAATGCTACTTGGACATGGTGTGTTTCAGCTTCCTAGGCTGCTTAAAGCGAATGCTATGTAATGGTTTGACTTAAACGATGGGTATTTATTAGCTTACAGTTTTGATGCCTACTTATAACATTTTCATTTTATTATTTCTTATAGTTTTCAAGGCACTACTGAGACTACTGATTTATTCTCTCATGTTTTCTATCTTTAGCACCTAATATTAATTATGTAACTATTTTAGACTTTCTGTCTCATTGGTTTTAACGTGTCATATTTGTGTCTGCTTTTGATGAGTACTTTGTCTCTTATGAGCATCTTTTTTCTTGCTTTTTCACTTGCTTTGTAAGTTTTTGTTGAAAGCCAGTCCTTTTTATAGAACAGCAGAATTTGAAATAAATAGCTTTTATGCTTGGAAATTAGCATGCCTTTGTTTTTGTTGGACATTTAGTGTAGGAGGTGTTTGAATTAATCTAGTTAGGAATTTGGCTGGGTTTTAGATCTCAGCCAAATCTACAAGTACTATAGCCTTCAAATTCCTATAGGGATATATCATATACCCTTTGCATTGTGCTCAAAATGGGATTGTTTTATTGATCTTGTTCTTCTCTTGTCCTTCTCCCAGCAGTATTTTGCCATTTGTTATTCAAAGCATGTTATCTCAGCAGTGTGAGGTAGAGAAGAGGGTTATTTCTCTGCTGCCTGGATTAAGCTCTAATGTTAAGTATTCATGTGTTTGTAGATCTTAGGAGAATAGTGTTTATTTGTTTTTCTCCTGTCCCTTTCCAAGTGTAAAATTGGTCACAGCACAAATTCCTGCCCCCCCTCAGCATTAAGATTTAGTTTTCCCCTGTCCTCCTCCACAGTTGCAATGAGTTTTCACCAGTGACCTAAGGACTGGTGAAAGTGCTTGCTGCTCTTTTTCACCACAGATGAAGGCATTTGTTAGTATTTAGGGAGTATTTAGGGGAGAAGATTTCTTGTACCTTCTGTAGGACTGCTATTCCTCTTCTCTAGGCCTTTATTCCTTTCATAACGTTCTTTTAGAGATCTGTGAGCTCTCAATGGGGTCCATAGAAAAAGAAACAGCACAAAAATATGGATTTCCACAATTTCTGAGAACCTCAAAAGTTCCATACTGTCATATATGGCCATCAATGATTATTCTAAGTTATTATTCCAGCCAGGCTTTCAATACTGTTGTCTAGTTGGACAACAGCACAAAGTCAGCTCTCATGTACCCTCTCTCCCCTCCCTACCATCTTACTTATGTTGCTGGTGATTAGATTGCTCTACAACTTCTGCAGCTTAATGCATTTGAAAAACTCATTCATCTGAACTTAGTCCAGCTCTTTTTTTCATTTTAAGGGTGAGGGTAATGTTCTTCCAGCTAGCCCAAAGCAGAAGCTAGAAAACCAGTGCCAGGACTTTGTATTGTAAGAAATATGAAGCTAAGTTGCCATCCCTATTTTCTATAAATCAGTTGACTAATGGTTATTGATATGATACAGGTCATGTCATTTGTATTTTATGAAACTGAATGAGGCATTGAAGAGAAAAAAATTCTAAATCTTCTGTATATCAAGTTTTTGCAAGATTCAAAAAATCAGGGAGCATGAAAGATATATTACCTTTATCCTCATTGCCTTATGCATTATATTAAATGTAATGAATATGTATACAGCTCCATGCAAATCTGTAATAAAGATTTATCATTATATTCTTTAAACAGGCAAGAAATGTTGAGCAAAAAGAAAGTGTTCTACTAAGAATTAGCACTTATAATTCAACTCTAGGACAGCTTTAGGTCATATATTCCAACTATCATCAAGCTCATATACCCTTAGATTCATTCAGCTCCATTTATAACTCAGGAGACCTGGAATGCTATTCTAATAGCTCTATGAAGCTTCCAGCATTTGCAGCTCTGGCAGAATGATATTAAACAAACTAGTATTTTGTAAAGGGAAACTGGTTATAAAGTGATTTTATAATGCATGCAGAGTTAGAAATGGAATGGAGTATATTTTCAGAAAGTCTATTTTTAGAATTTGCTAATGCAACAAACATTTTTTTTATCCCAACAGGTTAGATGATTTTATTTAAATAGCTTATACTTTTAAAAGAAATTGAATGCTTGATATTTTCTCTTACTTGTTGTTGTTCATGAGGAATTCCCCTGGCCAAGAATTTCACTCAGAAAACATGCTCTACTTGTATACAAAGATACAACTGAATGACACTGATACTCTATTTGGTTTCTTTACAGAAATGAAGGTTTATACTGACACATTGGGTGTATTCAGCTTTCTCAACATAGTAGCATTTTTAAGTTTCTAAAATGTAAAATTCTTTCTGCTTTATTGAAAACTCTATTTTGTAAATATGAAAACAGCATTGGAATTCAAAAATAAGCTGTGATATGATATGAATGCTTGCTTTCCTAATTTATTGTGAAGATATAACACACCAAGTGACTATGAAAATTCTTAGATTTCAAAAAATCTAAGAATTTTTTTAATTGTGGGCCTTAAAAATTAATGCTTTAGTATTTTATTTTAGAGTAAAATAAGTTATATTTTAAAATGCATACTATTGAGTTGATCTAGAGTGGTTTATTCATTTTCAGATTTGGTGTGTATCATTTTATATTTGCACACAGATCTATAGTTTATCTGTTTCTAGTATTCTGAGTTTAACTTCAAGCTTTCAAATTAGACATCAGTTTTTCTACCTTAAAAATTGGTAATACTCACTAGGTAAAGATACTACTTCCATATACAAAATACTCCACAACATTACCTAGGCCAGTGTTTGACCAAACAACTGAACACTATTCTTAGCCAAATTGACCTGTAATATTAAGTATCACAATGTCTCTATACATGGTTTCTGCAATTTCCTTCTTCTAGAATGTGTTATAGATAACCAAGAACCTAAAATTGATGAAATAGGAATTTGCCTGCATGGGTAGGCATGTCTGTTACAGGAGGATATAATCAGGAGGGGACAGTGAAGTGGGTTCTCCCCGTGTTATGCCGTGGAACTCCAAGGAGTCTAAGATTTCTAAGTTAAAATATATATATATGGGCTTCTGGGTATTCACAGAATTAATTTTTTTTGAAGAAATAAGAAAATATATTTCAACATTTTTAAACTTGACTCATGACTTTTAAATATTTAGACTTATGGTTTGTCGACTTTGATGTGTATTCCTGCTCGAAGTGCTGCAAAAGTTAGAGACCATCCTGAAAGTCAGACAAGTGGATACCCCAATATATAGATGCATCTGCACAAAGAAACTTATTACTCAATTGGAGCTTCCTTGAAGAAAGTGTATAAAGGTTGGAAACCTCAGGTCATTTACAGTCTTATTATTCTTTGAATCACATTCTTCACCCTATCCTCAAATCCTTGGTTTCCTTAGATTGGGGGAAAATGTCCTGATCATATTTGTTCATGTTAGGTGTAATACTGAAGAGTGATTTCCATTGAATGTTCTCCCCATTTCTATGCCCAGCAGCTACCATAAGGTAATCATAATGCTCTAGCTCTTTCCTAAGCTTCCTAAAGGATGGGTAGGCAAATCAATACACACTCCTAGGGAGTGGGATGCTGCTCTCAGAATAATGTGCTTCATCCTAGCACTTATCCTACTTTCTCTAAGATGATCAGCTTGAAGTTGGGTTTTCTCTGTGTTTGACTGACCTTCTATTTCCACATGTAAGTGAGGTGAGCAGTTTTCTTTGACTTAAGAACAGAAATACAATGTTTCACTTTCACTATTGGGTGGGGTATGTATGTGTCTCAGGATGTTTTTAGGCTCAAATAATTTTAAAAATCCCAAATTAGCTTCATTCAATAATGAAAATATTTATCATTTTATATAACAAGCTGTCTAGATATAAGTGGTTGTGTTTTCACGCAGATTTTTTGGGATGTTTGGACTAATCCTTAGATAAATGATAAACAGAACATTTATCAGCTCTTTTTTTTTTTTTCTAAGCATCACATCTATGACAAAACAGTACCAGAGGCAGAAATAAGCCCACTTCTTCCTTGGGCATCTTTTTCCATGAATCTGTTTTAGCACAGAAGAATATTCTTATTCTAGCAGGATTTTTCTCATCTCATTATTCATGCCTCAGTCAAATACTTACAAGGAAATGGAACCATCATTATTAGTTTAGATTAATTATCAGCAAACTTTTTATAGAAAAAAAAGTCATGGTTCTATTAGGAAAGATGAAGGAGTGTGGATGGATACTGTTTAGAGAGCCAATAGTATCTGTTATTCTCCCCCAATTGTGACTTTTCAGCAATGCTCTTACTTTTCTTAGAGTCACATTCTTCAGCTATTCTCAACTTCTTGGAGTTCCCACAAGAGATAATGCCCTGTTCATGTTATGTATTATAATTGGGAAGAGATTTGCATAGGATGTCCTGCTCACCCCTTTGCCAAGCATTCTTTGATAGTGTGTGGGTCTGTTTTGTCACCCAGTTCTGCAATCCAAATATATCTGGTTTCATAGGTTAGGAAGAGTAGTGCCCATGGAGCTTCATTTTTTCATCACCAGAGGATTCACTTACATCCATGTCTTGATTTTGGATGTTGTATTTTTTTAATTAACAGCAAATGGATTTCCCCCCCATAAATGCTGGTTATCATGAAATGCCTCATTTTCCCACAAAGGGCATAAGAAGAAAAGGATGTGTGCAGGCAGCACTCTAAGTGGCTAGTTCTTAACAGTTAGTTGCTCCAATGCCCTTGGTTGGGCATTCCGCTATGGGATTCCATGTCTTCCATTTGCTATCCTTACTCATGTAGGAGAGACAAGGTTTTTTGGTCTTCTAACTATTTTCAGTGCCGCAGTACAATTATTCCTGACATACCTACTCCAAATCTGTGATGATCAATGGAAGCTTTGAAGCTGTTAGGCATAGGTCTCATTTTTGAGAAGAGAATCAACCTTGATTAAAATGTGGTATGTGCAAGAAATTCAGAAAGAATAAACAGTATCATAAAACTCCTTTAGTTCCTGCGTTGAGTTAAAAAAAATAGTTATTTGTAGCAGAAGACTAAGATAGATGAGGAGTATATAAAACCAATTGAGCTAAATAAAGAGTCATGTTAGCTGATCTATTTGGCTGGGGCTAAAGTCCTAAGTAAGATGAAACATAGTGATTATGCTCTTCTTTATCACACGTTTCAGATGCTCATCTTATCCTTCCTAATATTCAATGTTAAAAAGATATTGAGACGCTTGTTTTATACAACAATATCTAACCTTCATGGTTTATAGTTTTGTTTGAGAAACTGAGCTGATTCTTAGTAACTAACTTTATAAATGACCATTTTTCCATTTATCTACCTTTACTTATTCTTGCATACATGTAAACTACTTCTCTCTCAGCCGCTATTACAAATTAATGCTACAGTCTCCTGCAATAATCTTCTGCATGCAAAAACTTCCACCCAAAAGTTTTCTTTCTTCCCTACTGCCCTCTTGGTAAAATTACGACCCAATAAATTTACACTACGAAAAGTATAATGCATGATTCAGTCATGGAAAATACTAAAGAAATCATCAAATATGATATCATGTACTTATGCTAAGTTCCTCTTATTCAGGTATATCTGGAATGAAGAATGTATCAGAAGACTATTTGAAAGAGAAATCTGGAGTCTACAATGAAAAAAGAATTCACTGTAAGTAGAAAGCATATGGAACATGGGCCAACTTTAATGACAATAACTTAGTCTGTTATGGGAAGAATAATTTCAAACAAAATATGGAACCTGTAACTCCAGTGATCCTTTTCCTCCCTGAAAGGAAACTTTCCAGGAGTCTAGGTGGAAACATTTTCTTCATATTTTCTCCCTTGGAAACGCTGAAATGCAAGAGAGCCGAACAGCGAAGACATTTCACATACGTTTGCATTTGTATATTTGTTATTTCTGTTGGTCATCCAACCATTGAATGGTGTTGTGTGTGGAAATATCCAAGTTGATAAGTTGTGGTGAGGCGATAATAACTGCTTCCCCCTATAGCAGTTAAAAGTGATGTGAACACACATCGTTTGTAATTAAGGCATAGGCATGTGACTGAATCTCTGTTGACATATCTGCAACAGACTGTCATGGGACAAGGAATGTAGGGTAATCTCTCTCTCTCTCTCTCCCTCTCTCTGCATGTCTGTCTGTCTTTCTCTCTGTAGCCACAGTAGCAGTGATTGCAACCACCTGATGGTTCTGCATAAATAAAAACAATGGAAAACTAGCATCTAGTTTGCAGTGGAAGTAGCAGCAACAGTCTTCTTAATATATCAATTTTTAGTGCTATTTTGGAATTTTTCTAGAGCAATAACTTTGAAACCTGTTCTCTAAGCTTCTCAAAATGTGTGAGCTAGCCTGAATCCTTTTAAGTTCTTTTTCTGTTTAATCTCCCAAGTGAGCCTTCTTTGCTTTCAAATATGAATCCAAATTGTTACAAAACTATAGAACAAAGGAGAAATTTATAATTTGCTCTTTCTTCATCAAACAGGATTAAATGCAGTTTATTATTAACACACTACAAATTATTCTGAATCAATAAGAGCTAGAAATATTAGTTTACATATTGGTTCTAAGACTAGTAGCCACAATCTATGATAAATCAGCAGAACAACACTTGTGGTTTCAACTAGTATATCTTGGTGGAATTGTCTCAGTGAGTAAATCCCCCCAGGAATAATTCTTCATAAACATATTATCTTTTTTTCTATTAGAGAAATTGTAGGCTTACAGATACATTATGCATATATAAATATATAAAATACAGAGTTCCCATATACCACTCTTACTAACACCTTGTATTACTGAGGTATATTTGCGATAATTCATGAAAGGATATTTTTATAATTGTACTATTAACTATAGCCCATCCTTTACAATAGTGTTCACTGTGTTGTACAGTCCTCTGTACAACAATGGTTGTAACATATATATGTCTTAAAAATTCCCCTTTTCATGACATTCACATATGTACTTCAGGGCTGTTAATTACATTCACACTGTTATGCTACCATTAGCACCATTCATTATCAAAACTCTACAATCAGCCCAAATAGAAATTCTGTACAATCAGTGAGTGTCTTTGCTTTAAGTGGCTTTAGTGAACTAGTCTAAATTGGCACAAAAGGTGGCAGGCAAGAGCAGGGGCTTTGGAGGCAAAGGGAGATGTACCTCTGTTAGGGCAGGCATAAGCAGCACTGACAGTGCCTTCTGTGACTGCAGAAAACCTTGCAGCCACTGAAGAAGAGGTAATAAGCTGACAAGTGGTGAACAAAATTTGTTTATGAGTAGTGATTAAACAGATCCCAGGAAATCCTTGAAATATTTGGGGATGTGAGAGAGTGGGACTTCAAAGAGAGGAAAGGGGTGCCAATGACTTCTCTGGTCTGGATTAAAACTAGACAAATCCTCTTTACTACCCAAATTATCAGAATTTTACTTTCGATCCTATAATCCCTGCATTAATATATGCATAGAAATGTTAGGGTGCATTTGTTAGGGGAAAAAAATGTAACTGAAGAAATAAAGAAAGTTTGCTAATGAAAGATGACTTCTTATCACAATCTTACAGTGCTAAAGAGTCATTTCCTTCAGAATTAATTAACAAACTTTCATATGCCAGGCTCTGTGCTTCATACGGTCTTCAGTGGCACATAAACAGATACATGAGGGATGGTAGGCCTGGATGTGGCAAATGGGTACTTGAGATGGCAGGGGATGAGGGAGTGTTCTGGGAAGCTTTGAGAAGGATGATTCTATAAAGGAGTACCGATGGAAAATGAAAATAGCTGAGTGCGCAGGGAAGAGTCTTGAAACCAAGAATAGAAAAAAAAAACAACTTTCAAAAACCTTGATTGGTTTTGTTGCCAAAGTGGTTTTTGATGGCTGAAAAATTCATATTTGTATGAAATACAAAATCTATTAACCTACTGAGCAGTTTGTAAAAAGTTCTATTGCAGATTTTTATTGTTCTAGTCTGTGAATTGACTTTCATCATACTGTCTTCTCAAATGAATAATTTTCCTGTCTCTGCTCGCTGTTTGTTGGATCAAATAATTGGCATTTTGATGACTATTTTGAAAGTGCAAATTCTAGTGCTTGACTGAGCTGTTTCTGCCGCATCCAGGCACGGAAATCGTGGGAAAGCCTTTTCCATTTCAGATTCTAATTCAGATCATAAATCAAAGTTTTGAATATAAAAGATTATGAATAGGGTAGCCTTGAATAGAGTCATAACAAACTAAATTAACCCATAAGCGAGAATGGAAAGCTAAGGACATCTCTCAATTAGAACTATCTGGCTGTTAAAATGAAATTTTGGCAGTTAGTGAATATACAACAGATTGCAGAAAATAAGCCCCATGAGAGCTTTATTTGACATAAACACGAGTTTCTCATATTTATTCTCATAAGCTGTAGCTATGGTGATTTCAATGACTTTTTAGCATTTTAGAGATATATATAGTCTTTTTTCCCCCAAAAGTTTTACTCTAAAAACCTATATTTTTTCTTAAGATTTAACTTATTTTATTTAATTTTAGTTTTCTTTTGGATAGCCTTTTATTTTATGTAATATGCTTAAAAGTGTATTCTAATATAAATCCGACATCTTTCAGTTTGTATTGTATTTCCAAAATTAAATTTCATTTCTTTTAAAACATGTTTGACATATGCAATATACTTAGTTTTTGCAATACAAGAATAACATTTTTTCCTCAATGTCAACTAATCAAAATTTCTCTTATCTGTATCCATATACTAGTCAAGAATTCAGAAATTGAGTTCTTGTATACTTTGCAGGTGTATTGACAGGGGGTGATAAGAAAAAAACTAATTTATAAGTAAAGGGTGTCTGCTCTTTGATAAAGTAAATTATTTTATCATTGGAATAAAGACATTTTTTCAATCATGCAAATCCTTTCTGAAGTAAAGAAAGTTTGTATATAAAGGATATAGCAAATCAGTATCTTATGCATGTCTGTTCATTCTATGTATAGCTTTTCTTAGAAAAATGACTTTTTTTCAGACAGTAAGGTTTCTGTTTTTTGTCTCTTGTCTTTGTTTTTCTCTAATTATTTTCATTTCTGATTCTTATACTAGAAAGGAAGAAAGATAAAACATAAATACATAATAAAATATGCATTTCAAATACAAAATTCTCAAGATGCAGATAGTGGAATAAAATATTAAGCAAATTGCCTTTTGAGGTAACATACAAGTCTCACTGTCAGGTTTACAGGTACTCTACAGTAGTTATAGAACTTTCTAGAAAAGATGAAATATTTTTAAACTCTTTCCTAAAAATATATTCAGAATGGTGTTATGCTTTGAAATGTAAAAATTCAGGCCTGATAGTTTCCATGCTATCAATATTTTGCAAGCCCAGATGAAATGTCAGAAATTCTACCCCAATAACTTGAGAAATTGAAAGTGTACATGTGTATTGCAGAAGTGTACATAAGTTTAAGTTGATGTGAAAGATATCTGATTTGACGGGATTTTTAGAAATCTGTAAAATGATTATAGGATTTTATAAACCCTTCAACAGTCAAAATTATTCTTTCCTCGGTTGTAAAATGTAGGGAATTATGTAAAATTCAAATTAGAAAACAAAAGTATCTTAAAATCAGTGTCTATTAACTAGGGCTATTCCACTTACATGTGGGGCATGGAATTTTGAATAACGGTAATTATAAATTAGTCTTATGAAAGACAATAGCTGAAAATAAGGCATGCATAATTTATATTCACTCATCTACTTTTAATGAGAATACCTTTATCTGAGCTGATGTGTTCATCAGAATCTTTGGAGAAAATGCAAATACAGGGAATAATCATTACTTTGGAAATGTGACTACAAATGGAACTTTTTTAGGCTGCAAAGCATGACTATTTTATGCTTGAAATATGTTTATTAAAATATTAAGGCTAGTTATCTTTTAACTCTGATATTGCCATTTGCTAATACCTTCTGATGTTTATACTTCGTTAATAAGAAGTCTATTAACTTTTCAGTCCTTCTCTTCAGTCATTCATTCAATCACTCATTCAATAACCAGTTACTGAGGGACTCCTTGAAGTCTGTGTTTCTTTCCATGAATCTGAAGTAATGATGTAGAGAGTACTGGGAATAACAAAGCAGAAAGATATTGGGAAACAAACTGACTGAAATATTTGAGTATAATCCTTCTTAGAAGATATTGCAAAGAGGCACCAAGATCTGCTGATTTTCATTGCCGAAGAAGGACAGGTTTGATCTCAGGGAACAGAGAAGCTGGAAGTCAAAGTCTGATAAAAGAAGAGAAATTCTGCCAACAAGCAGTGCTCTTGGAAGAGGACCCTGAACCTCAGATGACAATCTCAGTCATGGAACTACCTTTATTTCAGTCTCATGAGACTCTGAGCAGAAGACCCAGGTAGACCTGTAAACAGATTCTTGTTGCACAGAGCTATGAAAAAATTAATTTGCATCATTTTAAGCTGCTAAATTTGTGGTAATTTGTTACACAGCCATAGAAAACAAATACACTAGAATACTAGATCTAAACAAATGAAAAATTCATTTGTATGCTAATGTACCAACTGCACTTAGTCATGGAATTTAAATTGGTTGAATAAGGTGATGTGAAAATATTCTTGAGTCTCTTATAATTAATGTGATTGTTTCATTTTTTTTTTCCAAAAGCATGCATTCCTGAATTATTGTTTATCAAAGAATCACAGAAAACTTAAACATTTTAAGTGAACATTTAACCTTTTAATAGTAAAATTCTAGAAGGATATAACAAAATAAACTATAGTCTTTCTCCCTTTCCCTCTCCCCCTTCTTACTGAACAAAGGTCATGGACACTGGGGATTCAAAGACAGAAAGAGTTTATTGCTAGTTGCGTAATCGGAGAGCAGATGGGCTAGAGGCCCAAAATCTGTCTCCTCAAACTCCAGTAATTCTGATAGTTTTAGTAGAGAAAAAGATGGGCAGGGTTTAGGATAATGAACCCAGTGGCCCCAGATGATGTAATTAGAGGTAATCTAATATTGGGCATGTATAGATTGATTACATGTTTAGTCACAGAATGTGTGTAAGAAAATGGCAGAGAGGTAAATGTGACTTGAAGTCTAAGCTACTGCACATCAGACAAGCCCACTTTGGCTAGATCCAGTCTCAGTTATCAAGATAACTTTAGATTTGGGGTGGGTTAGTTCTTGGCTGACCCAAGACCCTTCATTAATAAACATTGGGGGCTGTCTTTAGTGATTACAAGACTCTAAAGTTTTTCAGAACTGGATAACTGGGTTCAAAGGAAGTTTAGTCACAAAGGTTTTAGAGTCACAGGGGCAGAAGATATGGGCTATGCAATCATTACTAAAGATCAAAGGAGCTGAATTAAAATTTAGAGATTTCAGGTATTTCCCTCTGTCTATTCCAATATACCAGAAAGCAAAAAGGAATATCTATATAATGATTCAGTTATCAAATTCATCTCTTAAATCCTGATGTCTCAGTTACAATTCCTCCCTCTTATTTGATAAATATCTCTCAATCTTGAAGGATATTTGGGTGATGACTCTGCTTCAAGGCTGAAAAGGGGCATTGTTGTTAAAGGGGAAAGGGGTGAAATGATAAAGCCAGTTGTTATTCTTGGAGAGTCCAGTATCTCTGGGTTTCAGAGCTTATCTGGCATTGGAACAATCTGGAGCTTTCAAGTCTCTGAAAAAGAAACTTAATAAGTAAAATTTTATAGAGCACAGGATATCTTTCAGGGTTTCCAGGAGCCTGAAAACCTGGTTGAAGTTTTCCATATTGTGGCAGTTTACAATATCTGGGTGAAACTTGCATAGGAATAACCTCCAGAATGACCTCTCGACTCAATTTGAAATCTCTCAGCCATTAAAACTTTATTTCTTTATCCCCCTTTGGTCAACTAATTCACTATGCTAGCCAGGCTCACCCTTGGACCTCATGTTTCACAATACCAGGGCCAGTTACATCCTGTGATGCCAAATCCAGTTATGCCCTATGATGACAGAGCAAGTTATGTTTCAAGCTGCAGGGCCAGGCTTACAGTCTTGGAAATTATGTCCCACATAGGGGAGAAACTCAGAGTTTGACTTAGAGTGAGACTACATTTGTGCAACAGCAGCGATTTTCTGGAGATAACTCTTAGGCACTAACATTTGTAGGTTCAATTTAGTATTACAGAAATAAGTTTCATAAGGGCAAGCCTCAGAATTGAGGCCTTGGCATATTAAATTGGGAGCCCATCTTGCTTAAGAAAATGTTTGAAATTCCCCAGGTAGGGAAGCTTAATAGTTCCATTTTTCCCAGTCCCTCAAGAGCTTTTGCAAATACTTTTTCATTTTATTACCAAAATACTCTGAAATGCATTGTTGTACAACATTAATTTGTACAGAACTTTAAGATTTTGTTCCTTATTCCATGTTCTACAGCAAATAAAACTGAATTAGATTGTTTAAGAGATTAGACAGATTAAATTAAATAGTGTAAATTTTGGACAAAATAAACACTTTTTTTTATGTCACGCAAAAGTTAAAGCTTTAAAATACAGACAGTATTATTTTTTACCTTGCATGTTGATTAACTTAGTAATTTAACCAGATTAGTTTCATCACATCTTTAATCAGCATTTGATCATTTCCAGTTTTTTAAAACATTTGCTGTATGGATATATGCTGATTTTCAGAGCTGGAGAAAGAAACCTGAGTTTCAGGTGTCACACACATATTTAAAGTTCCAGGGAACTACTAAGTTATATAAAGAGTAAAGCATTTCAGAATTTAAAGATAAAAGTTAAACTTACAGTCTGAGCTTTAATTTTTATAAGCATTTTTAAATGAAACTACTTTCAGAAATAAAAACATTAGAGAGTTTTTTATACTAAGAAACCATCGCAGAGGTTTTGTTGTGTTTCACTTTTACATATTTGTCAGGGTTATGTTAATTTACAGATAAAAACTAACATCTATTTGTCTTGCCTTTTTAAGTCTTTCCATGTTATAGAGAGTGCTCCCACCTATAGCTGACTACAAATAGTTTTAGTGAAGTATTAGAGCACAGTAGTGCAACTGATAATTTGGTTGTTTCTATGATCTGTAGCTTTTTAAGAATAACTAAAACTATAACTAACAATATCATGCTATTGTTCAACATCTTACAGATTAGTACCAGGGTATAACATGCATAGTAAGAACACTGTCATGTTTTTAGTAATTTTATGCATTCTAGTATTATTTTATCACTATAATTTAATCAGCAACAAGATAGAAAATCTCTTTGAAGCACTGTAATATTTCCCAAATACCTCCTATGCAATAGGTTAAACTATTTTAGCACCTTACCTATAGAAGGTGAAGGAAGAAGTTATTTGTAAGTTTTTCCCTTAACATTGAGAAAACTAGTTTTCTGAAGTAAAGGATGATAATGCCAATATAAACATTAACAAATCTTTGTTTTCTAGACAGGGTAGTCAGATGATTAAGAAAAACATTTTTTTTCTTAAACTTTACATTAAGAACAGACAAACAATCCACATTATTTTAACAGGGAGAAATCGAAACTTTAATTTTCTATGAATACTGAGTTTGACACAAAGCTTTCTCTTTTGAAATGTATGATAAATAGATATTAAATTTTGGTCAGCACTGACAATGCAGACAGAAAGCTTTTGAACCTGCATACTTCCTTCCAATCACAGTATTCATGAAGAGGAGAAGAGACAGAGCTACCACAAAATAAAGGAAGAAGAAAGAAATTTATACTTGGATTTAGAACACAGCCAGGCATCTATATACTTTATATTCAGAATACACAAGTGATTATTTACAATATGCCTAAAATCTCTCAGTCCAATTCAGCAGTACCTTCAGAGGTCATAAAAGTCCCAAGTTTGAAATAAAATCAGCTTTCTGATATTTAAGAGATTTATAGCTAGAAAAAAAGCTCAAATTTTCAATAACTTTGTTTCCAACTGCTAAATTATACCAGTGATATATTAGTTTACAAAGTTAAGTTATGACTTCTAAAAATACTAGTTCAGAGCTCTATTTATTTAAATGCCTCTTTCTTATTTAGAGGACTTACAAGTGTCATCTCTTCTATGAGGTCTTCTTCGGTCATTCTTTATTTATCTGCTCTTTAAATTTTCCAGCATTTTGACTCCTTATTACCCCTGTCTTATATGATACCCTAGCACATATATATTCTAACTAGAATGTAAACTTTTTGAAGCTAAGAATTAGCTTTTCCTTATTTATGACAGCATTTACTAGCAGAAATATACTGATTGACATTAACAAAGCCACTGCAAATACAATTCATCCACATGAATGATGTAACAAATGGTCAAGTAACCAAAAAAATAAGACAGATTCTTTGAAATCCACCTAATCAAGGTTATAAAAAATATTGCATTTATATTTCTTACTAAACTTAACTGATTTCTTGGAGTATATTTGAAACATTAGCGTATTTTAAATTTTATTATGCTTTATATAAGTGCTACTATTACCAGGTACATTGCTCAAATTATGTAAGTTAACTTATCTAGTTAGGCTATGTTTTTTTCTTTTTTTTAAATTTTTTGGTCTGGGAATCAAACCCGGTTCTCCCACATGGAAGGCGAACATTCTATCACTGCAGGACTGTGTACCCTAATTAGACTATGTGAAGAGGAAGTTTGAGAATGTATTTATAATACTAACTTATTTTATCAGTAAGCTTATATAGATTTAGGAAGGACACACTCAAACAGAATAAAATTGCATTTGTTCAATTCAAAATTTATCATAAAATTCCTTTTATCAAAAGTTGAAAAAATCTCCATTTTAAAAGTATATTGACTATCAAGTTCTGGAAAATATACTGCAATTGTTTTATTTATTCCAAGCCTAAATCCAGAAAAATTTTCCTTATCTCTCAAAAATCTTTAATTTTACTTACTGAAATTTGGTAGTTAGAGTTTATTCAGTTACTCCTATCCCAAGGCTATTTATATTTTGATAATTATCTGATTACTAGTTACCATTGCAAGGTATTATTGGAAAAAATATTATTAACAAACATAGCCTATTCTATAGCACTTTTTTTTTTGCATGCTTTATAGGAGGGGTCACATTTTATTCTTTTTCCATGTGAGCATCCCGTTATTGCAGCACCATTTGTTGAATTTTTGTTTGTTTCTTGTTTGTTTTGTTTTTTGGGGAAGTACCTGGACCGGGATCTATAGCATTTTTATGCTGCCCATTCCTAATCTCCAGGCCCCAGTAAAAAAGAATGCTAAACCACACCTCTCCACATCTTTCTGTGCTGTCCCTCCCCCATAACTGCTTTACGCTGTTAGACCTTCAGACAAGGATAAGTTGCACAGACATAATGCAGCCTAGCTTGTGGAATTTTGAGAGTTCCATATGCCCTTTAACTATTTCCAATTATTAGATTTATTTTACTAAAAGCTGTGGTCAGGACCATTGGAAAAGATCTTTGCTTTTTCCAGAGGCAGCTTTCTGTCGCCTTAAGGAAATTCCAGTGGTGCTTTATTTTCAATATCCAGGTTTGTTTTACAGTAATTCCAAAACCGAGGTTTTGAATCTTGCCATTCAGAGTTTTTCTTATTACTCTTTTACTGCAGAAGTACCAACTTATATAAAATTTATATAAAACCACTATTTCTTTCTTAAGCAATTTCAGTAGAGCTTTTTGAAAGAATTTTTGCTACTTTGTTATTACCGTCTTGAGGTATGAGCATATACATTGAACAGGCAGACAGGCAGATAAAAGTTAGTTACACAAGAAACAGAAACACAGAAATACTTTTGAAAAGGAAAAATAAAGGATTGTGTATATTATCTCAACCCATTTTTGTCTTTTTGCGGAACTATTTTTTTTTTCTATTTTTTGTATGGCCAGGCACTGGGAATCAAACCCCAGTCTCCGGAATGGCAGGTGAGAAGTCTGCCTGCTGAGCCACCGTGGTCCACCCTTTTTTATATTTTTTATTTCTATTAATTTATTTATAGGACAATTGTAACTGTAATATCTTTTAATTTAATTGTAATGGCAGTATTTTCATTTTAAATCATTGAGGCCAGATTATGTTACAGAAATGAGGCCTTCATTATAAACTCAACTGAAACTTCTTCAATTCCTATACAGCCAAAAGTTTCTCTTTTTAAAGAATTTCCATAATTAGTAACCAGTTAAGAACATTTGACCAATGCAAATGCAGGAACATACTAAACCACAAATTTAAACACACACTTAACACTTATTATATTTAAGTACCACACTAATTAATAACGAGACTGAACACACCAACTAACCATTAAACTGGCACTTAATGCTTAGCAAACCGATTAACAGTTAAAGAAACGTTAACTCTTACTTTACCAGGTAACACACTGGCTAGCAGGCCTACTTAATTTCATTGAACACCACTTAATTGTTGGATTAATTCAGGGCTTCAAACCACTGTATAGTACAGTACCCAAAAAACAGATGGTGTAGGGGTTAGAGCAAAGGAGATCATTCTGGAAGTATGACCCACACCTTGGTCAAGGGAACTCGAACTGTCTCTTTACTCCCCGATTCACTTCTACCCTGATGACCCAACCCACTCACCCATTCAGATGTTGGGACATGGAACTGGAAACAGTTTCTAGCTCTGAAGCTTTTTGAGGCATCAAAAGCTTTGGGAGTGCCAGCAGGAAAGAGAAACCGTGGTTGCCAAATCGGCCCAGCAGTCACAAAAGGCTTGGTTACCTGGCTTACTTGCCCCGCTGGGGCTCCAGAGATTTGGGCCTTCATCCTAGAGGGTCGCCAGATTGTTATGGTAAAGGCTGTAGATTCTTTTGCTCAATGAGCTCAATAACCAATTCCTGAGGCACTGTGGTTTCAAAGAGAGAAAGAGTTATTACTAGTCATGTAGCAGGAGAGCAGATGCCTAACGGCCCACAATCTGTCTCCGCAAACTCCAGTAATTCTGATAGTTTTATTAGAGAAAAATATGGGCAGGGTTTAGGATAATGAGCACAGGCCCTAGATGATGAAATTATAGGTGATTTAATTATCAAGTATGCTCACATTGATTACACGCTTAGTCACAGAATGTGTGTAAGAAAATGGCGGAGAGGTAAAGCTGACTGGTAGGTTCTAGTCTAAGCTACTGCGCATGTCAGGCAGGCCCACTTTGGCTAGATTCAGTCTTGGTTCTCGAGATAACTTTAGATTTGGAATGAGTTAGTTCTGGGCTGACCCAAGACCCCTCATTAATAAATAATAGGGGCTGTCTTTAGTGATTACAAGACTCTAAAGTTTAAAAACTGGATAACTGGGTAGAAAGGAAGGTTAGTCACAGGTTTTTGCAATCACAGAGGCAGATGATAAGGGCTATGCAATCATTATCAGAGATCAAGGCAGCTGGATTACAATTTAGAGATTTCAGGAATTTCCCTCTGTCTACGCCAATATGCCAGAAAAAGAAAAGGATTATCTACATAATGATTCAGTAATCAAAATCATCCCTTAAATCCTGATTTCTCAGTTATACCATCTCTATAGAGCTTATCCGCCATTGCCATGTGCACTTGAGATGACAGCACGCCTCACTTTGAAAACCACACCCTTATAGCTGATGGGAGAATATATTATTTCTCAGAGATCATGGGCCAGGAAAAGATGTTAAAAGCACTGATCTTTAAATTGGAATCATATATAACTAACTGACCAAACAAGAAGAAATTTCATACATTTCCTTTGCTAAAATAAACTTAAAATGATTTAGATATTTTAAAAACCTATACTTAAAACATATGTGTATTTGTTTCTTAGAGTCATTATATTTGCATATGATTGTTTCCATTTAATTGGCAAGTTTCCTCAACAGATTATATTAATTTTTAAGTCTACGTTGTGATTTACATGTAAATGCAGATTAGATCTGTGCTTCTTAAACTCACTGTCTATGTAACGCTAAAGTGAGCCAATAGTCTCTTTGTGCTGCTTTTGTAAAGAAGAAGTTAGGATTTAGGGAGTGATTATAATTACTGAACCATTATGTAGATATTCATTTTTACTTCTAGTATATTAGAGTAGACAGAAGGAAACACCTGAAATCTCTGAACTATAATCCTGCTGCTTGGATTTCTGCTAATGATTGCACAGCTTCATCTTGTGACCTTATAATTATGAAAACCTGGTGACTGACCCATGATCCTTATTGTACTCCCTTTATCCTTTTCTTTTCTTTTCCTGTTTTTTTTTGTTTGTTTTTTTTTTTTTTTTTGCATGGGCAGGCATCAGGAATCGAACCCAGGTCTCTGGCCTGACAGGCAAGAAGTCTGCCTGCTGAGTCACCATGGCTCACTCTCTTTTCTTTCAGTAACTTTAGAAACTTGTAATCAAAAGGGCAACCCATATAGAGGGACTTGAATCAGTCCAAAACTAACCATTAACTTGGCTCTAGCACAGCTCCCCTCATTTACATTTGTAAAGTGTTTCCTTATATTTGCTATTGAGACAGGAGTGACCCCATCCCCCTTCCATTCTGCTTATATTTGCTGTTTAAATGGTAAAGACTCCATATCCCGTTGTTTAAATCCATAAAAACCTTGAACTCCTTAGGCTCTAGGGGACAGATTTTTTAGCCCAATAGGCCATCTAATCTCTTGGTTCTCACATAGCAATAAGCTCTTCTCTCTTTAAAACCCCAGGTCTCAGGAATTGGCTATTTGACGGCATGAGGTGGAGAATCCACTGCTTTTGTCTGGTACCATTTACACATTCAACCCTGCTTTGTTATTACACCAGTTACATATTGTAAGAGGGGCCCCAAGGTATCAAATAAAAACAACCTGTATTAAAGAAGGAAAAACTGCATATATTTTGGATGAAGCACTGATGAATAAATAGATGCCTCTTTAAAATTGATATCACTATTTACTTCTGTATTTCTTCTAAAAGCAAAGACATTAATATTCTCATAAGATGAATATTAATATTCAAAATGTTTAAGGTGCTTTCAGCCACATGGGAAGCTCTTGACCATCACAAAATATATTCATCCCAGGCACTGGGAAGCATACTTAGCCCATGGTATAAATTCAAGACTGACTCTCACTTAAACAGGGAGAAAAATCAATAGTACTGTTAATAATTTTTTTCTTTGAAATAGAGCATTGCTGAAAATGAGAAAAATTTAAAAGTCAGTGTATGTAATAGTGTAACTATGAAATTAAGAATTAACAAATGCTTATGATTGCTAAATCAGTATATAGATATTTCTTTTTTACTTTCTAGGTGTATTAGAATAGACAGGGAAAACTATCTGAAATCTCTGAACTGAAATCCAGCTGTCTTGGTCTCTGATAATGATTGTATAGTCTTTATCTTGTGTCCTGTGATTGTAAAAACTTTGTGACTAACCTTCATTTGTACCTATTTATCCAGTTGTTCAACTTTAGAGTCTTGTAATCACCAAAGATAGCCCCTAATTTTACTAATGAAGGGTCTTGGGTCTGCCCAGAACTAACCCACCCCAAGTGCATTATCTTGATGACTGAGACTGGATCTTATCAGAGTGGTTCTGCCAGGCATGCACAGTAGCTCAGACTTTAACCTACAAGTCACCTAAACTTCATTCCGCCATTTTCTTTCATGCATTCTGTGACCAAGGATAAACTCAGTCTGCACATGCTCAATAATCAGATACCTCTAATTACACCATCTGGGGCCACTGTGCTCATTATCCTAAATCCTGCCCACCTTTTCTCTAATAAAACTATCAGAATTCCTGCAGTTCAGGAGACAGATTTGGAGCCAATAGGCCATGTGCCCTCCTACTACATGCCTAGTAATAAATTCTTTCTCCCTTTGAAATCCTGGTGTCTCAGGAATTAGGTTATTGAGTGCATCAAGGAAAAGAATCCATGGCCTTTGTCAGGTAACAATAGTATACTCAAAAGGTGTATTTACCTACCCACTTTCAATTATTTTGAAATTTATTTCACATCATAGGACTGGTTCAATAGCTATTTTAAATTATCTACTAAATTTTATCAATTAACTTTTCTAGTTCTTAAGAGGGCTTTGGTGTAGGTTCCATAGGAAAAGAGAGTTGAAAAATAGAGGGGTAAAGGAAGCTTTCCACTAAGCAAAGCTGTATATTTTCAAACAGAAATCTTCACATTCCCTGCTTTTCCAACTGGTACCACCTTCTGACAATCTTCTCTGACCTTTCAAAAGAAGTTTAGGCATCTCCCTTTTGAACCCTGGCAGTCTTCTTCATGCATCCTTCAGTGTCAGGCCTAATGTGAGGTTCTCCTTTAACTGGAGGGGCTGCGTACATAATTTCTACCTTCAAATTGTGGGTAACAAGACCAGCGATGTATGCAGCAGTGCCAGTTGACCAATCTTTATTGAAAATATAGTGCAGTTCCAATGAAAAGGAGGAGAAAAAGGCAAAGAAGCAATATATGGCTGTCTTAAAAAGTATGCTAACCTGTAATTTTTTTTTTTAACTTATCTGGCCTGGATATAAGAATAATAGACATCTTAGATTTCTTTCTATTCCATATATGTATTGCACTATGAGGTTCTACTCGGGATTGGTACAAGACCCTAAGATAACAGATCAAGTTTAAACCCCATCTCCCTTTTCCCAACCCTTATTAAATCTGTGCTAGCAGTAGGTGTTCATCTCATTTAGAAATAGAATCTCACAGAGTCAGGAATTATCATATGGATAAATAAATTTACAAAATATTTAGGAGTTACCATTTCTACTCATTTTCTTGAAGGTTTAGAGAATTTCAAAGCAGAAGACTCAAATTTATACTAAATACATTGTTAGCTTTAAAGCATTAAGAATTTTGTTGGTTAAAGTTGATATTTCCAAATCTAAATGGCACTTTGAAAGGCAGGACAAAAGAATGATTCTTTAACATTTTGAAATTCATCATAACGATGTAAGTGTTTTTCATCTTTTTTATATTCCTCAAACACATAAAGTGACCATAGTTATTACTGGGAAAATGCTTAACAAAATAAAATTGCTGGGTGCAATTTTATTGGTGGCAATTTTCTGGGTGGTTTAGATTGTTTGCCTACTATGTGGGAGACCTGGGTTTGATTCCTGGACCATGAACTCTCAAACTAAATGAGTCAAATAAAATAAAATAGCTAAGACTTCAAAAGGCATGAGTTCTTGCATATGACTATTCACTTTCCTTACAACTTCACTTGAAATGATCATAATATCTACAAATATGTTTAGCCATGTAGATGGTTAACAATAATGAACATTGCTTAACATTGTTAAACATTGATGAACATTTCAAGCCTTTGGTTTTCACTTGAGTTATTTAAATAATGTATTGCTTTATGCATGTCCCTTTAGTTATCTTATTATAATGACAAACCCATGAAAATTAAGGGGGTGGCATTAAATTCTACCAAACAGGGTTTTTTATAAGTAAGCTTTGTAAATAAAGGGAGAAGAAAAATGATTTTTGGCTTAGATTGGTTTGCAATTTAAACATCATCATTGATTAAAGAAGTCTGGGTATGTGCTAACGTGTTATTAAGCTAGTTTTGTGAAAAGCTTGTCAGTCAACTCTGTGAGAATAAGCTGATAGTTGTTAGAGTTCCTGTCTTCTTTAGCACTTTTAGCTCTGTTATATTTTAGGCAGAGAATAAAAGTTCTTTCCATACCTTGCTTTCTAAAAACAACACAGTGGGTGGGCCACGGTGGCTCAGCAGGTAAGAGTGCTTGCCTGCCATGCCCGAGGACCCGGGTTCGATTCCCGGTGCCTGCCCATGTTTAAAAAAAAAAAAAAAACACAGTGAAGTGAGTTAATTGTACTTCTGCCAACTAACCTCCAGCACGCATACCCACATGCAGCCACAACCTCCCTCTCCCCACATATATACACACATACACACACTAAAAAATAAACCTCCACACACACTTGTTCAGCTTCAGATGAACTAAAATCGATACCTGCGTCACTGAAGAGAGACAGAGAATTTCTCAACATTTTTAGCCCTTTTGCAACTTGGAAAAAATAGAAGGAAAAATCTGTTAACATGAACTTTAAAGATTTTATAGTGAGTACAGAGTAATGCCGTTCTTGCTACTTGCTATTTACGGTCCAATGAAAAAAATGTAAAAATTATTTTAAAAGCTGGCTTGGAAATAATATTTACTGACAATGCTAGGTAATGGAAAAAATATTTCCTTTCCTGTTTTAAGTCTTTGAATATAATATCGCAAACAGCAGAGACTCATTTATAGACATGACAGGAAAATTTTTGGCTGACCTTGGTGTCTTTGAAAAGATGCTAAATTGCTTCAAGGCTACATATGGAAATGGCTAACAGTGTTTTCTATTATGTCTTACAATAAAGAAAGCTTCTAATGAATGCAGGGATTTATTTCTTTATAGATATGATCTATATACATTTTGTGCACAAGAGTAAATAGGGGTGGAGGGCTTTGTGACGATTGCTCCAAGCAGCTAGAAAGAGATAGCAATTCTAGACACTGTTCTTTCTCTGCCTCCTCTCACTTAGGCCCAGCTCTGTCATTCTGCATTTCTGAGTCTCTGTGGGCATTGCAAGCATAGTTTTTAGAAGCAGAGAAATGGAAGAGAGAATATTGTGTCTTTTCCTCTAGCTGCAAAGACGAGAGTCTTCTTTCCCCAGAAGGACACGGAAGTTAGGCTAATGCACTTATGAAAAAATATTTTACTTGAGATTTGCCCTATTTATTATATTTGTGAGATAATGGGAGTTACTGAACAGAAATTTGCCAAACCAAAGTATGCAAAATATTTTGGTGACTTGTAGTATCATCTATAAAATTCTATTCATAATGTAACAAAATTTAGTATATGCAGCTACTAACCTTAGTAAATTATATAGTGAATTATAAAGCATATTGTAAGAAGCATGTTCTAAGAAGTGGATGTAAGCTATTACCAAGCACTGAATAGCAAGCAATTTAGTATATTTGATTTATCATAAGGAAAAAATCTTTATAACTTTAACAAGAATTATTTATGCTTTAAGTCAAATATTAATCTCTCATTTGAACTAAGGAATAGGGACACACTACATATAACCAACCATTTATTCTACCTCCTTTGTCAAAGCACTCAAAGCTATTAAACTCAGATAATTCTTTTTTATATCCTTCACTATCTTGAGGAGAAAAGGTCATGTCCATTCTCTCAAAAACATTTTTCATACGTCTACCATTTTAAAATTTTCAAAGACTATATTCTGTATTATTATGAGCTATTAGAGCTAGAATAAACCTTAAGTATATAATAAAATATTGTCATTTTAGAGATGATCACTTGAGCAAAAAGATTTACCCAAAGACATGCAAGTCATTACAGGAAATGAGAACCCATATTCCTGCCTCCTTTTCCTTAGTCCTACAGTCTTTTTAACATCTTAGCATCCCTTGGGCATTATTTTTCAAAATACAAGGGCAATCATTTGCATCAGTCTAGTTAGACTAATCTATGCTGCAATAACAAACAATCCCAAATCTCAGTGACAGTACAATGAAAGTTTCTTTCTCATGGAATGTTCATTTTAAGTTTGGCCAAGTCTTCTGGTTGGCTGCTCTCCTTCTTCCAATGAGTGTGCTTTGATTTTGTAGGCTCTGCTATCTCAGTGTAAATCTATGCCACCATGGTTTAAGGAAAAGAACACGTAAGTTTCACCCCTGTTCTTCTGTGCTTTGGCCTAGCTGTTATATGCATCACTTCTTACATAGCCCATAAAATAGAACTAATCACATGACTGCATCTAACTATAAGGACTTCATGAAGGTTGTCATCTGGTGTCCAGGATGGAGAAGAAAAGCACATGATGGTTGGTATTTTGGTTTGCTAAAGCTGTTAGAATGCAATATAACAGAAATGGAGCAGCTTTTTAATAGGGAATTTATTAAGTTGAAAGTTTACACTTCTAAGGCTATAAAAATGTCCGAACTAAGGCATCCAGTTAAATATATCTTGACACAAGAAAGGCTGATGGGTCCAGAACACCTCTGATAGTTAGTAAGGCACATGGCTGGCATCTTCTGGGATCTTTGGCTTCTTGTTTCAAAAATCCTCCCTAGGGACATTTTCTTTCTGCATCTCCAAATGTCTCTTGTCTATGTCAGCTGTGAAGTTTTTTCCAAAATGATTCCCTCTTAAAGGGCTCCAGTAAGTAACCCCACCTTGAATGAATGGAGACACATTTCCATGGAAACCACCTAATCAAAAGGTCCTACCCAGAATCGGGTGGGTCACATCTCTACGGAAACAACTTAATAAAAAAGATCCCACTCAACAATATTGAATGAGGATTAAAGAACATGGCTTTTCTGGGCTACACAATAATTTCAAACCAGCACAATTGTATACTGGTAATGTCCTACTAATAGCACCCTCCTCATCATCAAATCTTAATTAATGTAGGCCCTCGTATCTACTTGAGAGTGAATAGCGTCTGCCACTTGTTAGATGTAGAATTTATATTTCATATACCTTTCTTCCCCAATGCATATAAACTTTTGGGAAATGGTGACCTTATATTAAAACTTTTGTATCTCTAGTACCACATACTGCTTAGCACATATTAAAGTTCAGTAAGGCTTTGTGGAATGACTCAATACATCAAAGAAGGGTAGCTGATCACTCAGTGCTACTCTATTGTGAGTTATTCCATCACATTGTCACTGCTCTGGTAACTAATCTATGCCCTATGCTTTGCTTCTAATTAACATCATATAGTTAGCTTTCAATCAGAATATTTCTCAAAATATCAATGATTGTGAAAACCTTGTGTCTGATGCTCCTTTTATCTACCTTGTCAACAAAGGAGAACATATGGAATAAAAATAAATAATAGGGGGAACAAATGCTTAAATAAATTTAGTTTAAATGCTAGTGATCAATGACAGCGAGGGGTAAGGGGTACGGTATGTATAACTTTTTTTTCTCTGTTATCGTTTTATTTCTTTTTCTGCTATCTTTTTATTTCTTTTTCTAAATCGATGCAAATGTTCTAAGAAATGATGACTATGCAACTAAGTGATGATATTGTGAATTACTGATTATGTATGTTTTATTTTGTTTCTTTATTTTTTTAATTAATAAATAAATTTAAAAATATATCAATGAGGGAGATGTTAGATGGAGATTGACTGAATTTATGGAAAAAACTAAAAGAGAAAAAGCACTTCCCACCTACCTTCACTGCCAATTACAAAAGTAATGCTTGTTCATTAGGGCAAATTTGAAAAATAGAAAAATACCCACCCTGAAATACTTAAACTGTCATTTTCTGTGATTTGACTATTTTCTTGATATCGAACTAGTCTATCAAAATCCCTAACATCATAACACATCCTCATTCTTTTATAAGCATTCGATTCAAATTTTCTTTTTAAAAATACTTTACTTAGGAAAACGAAACATAGAAGTATCAATACCTTCTACTTGTGCGTGAATTATTTTATCACTTTTTTCTTGTAAGACATCTAAGTATTATAAAATTTGATGTAGGAACAGGAATTTTGATTGGGATAAAAATAGATAATTCCAGAATATGTAAACGTGCCCAGGAAAGGAAGCCTATTTAGAATTCAGTAGAAGCGAGCTAATTTTTTACAGGATATCATATAGAATATGATTTTCAAAAGGACTCGGTTTCATAAAAGTAAGAAGTTTTTTTTTTTTTACTTCTTAGTTTCTAGTCTCAAAATGCTATCTAATTATGAATTTTCACCTATTTATTTTATGTGATAAATTACTTTCATACAATCTGATATATTTATGCAGAGAATTCACTTAAAGAAGAACAACTCATAGAAGAAACACAATAGATAAAATTGTGGGAAGTTTTTAACACTTTGAGATTTTAGCTGGATACGTCTTTTAGAACAATTGTGTTCAGAATTGAGTAACATAAATTCTTCAAAGAGAAAAGAAAGTAACTTTTTTACTTTGACCTGGAAACAAGATAACTGCAATATGTGGGTTGTGCGATAATCTGCATGATTGATAATTTATAACAACTTATAATTTATACTGCTCAACCCACATATTTATGAATGAGGTAAATTAGGGTCAGGCACATTAAATAACTTCCCCAAGAAGTTCCAGCTAGCAAATGTCTAAACTAGAATTATATTTCATGTCCTACATTTATGTATGTTTCGTTGTTGTTGCTATCTCAGGTAGAAATCTTTAGGTTAACCATACTTTTTGCCTCACGAGAAACTCTGATCATTGGTCCATATAAATAGCTTTTTAAATTTACTTTTTAAAAGTATGACTGCATGTATTTATTTTTGTCTGTATTACAATACAATAAGAACCTAGGAACTTACCGAGAGAAACAGAAGCTAAGCTGTCAACAATCTCTCTAGGTTGTCTTCCTCCATCTCATACCTTGTGTTTCTTCCATTGAGGTCAGCAACATTCCTAACCCATTGCTCATTATCTCCTCACTTTCTTATCTATTAAATAGTAAATGTATTAAAGTTGTATTTTTTTCATTTATGAGATGGGTATCCTGTTGAATGTAAACTTTTGAGATTTGTTTTCACTTAGTATTTTATCACTCACATTCAGCCATACTGCAGCCTGTGTTTTAGATTTCATTTGAAATATACCCCATGACTTTAAATTTCTAGACATGCTTTTTTAAAAAAAATCTGTATCATGTGACCTATTAAAAGTAAGTGAACAATTTGAAATATGCTAAAAAGTGTAAAGTGTTTGAAAATTTTCAAAAAGACAACTGATTTAAAAGAAAAAGTACAGGGTTACTAGGTTTTAGCAATTATGCATTTTAAATTAATTAGATTTCTCCTTAACTATGTCTATGACCTGATTACTTCTGCAGATGAGTCCACTTATCTATTTTACAAAGGATTGTCCCAGTGTATAGATGAATCATCATAGTTAAGGGGTATTATCTGAGACCTATATTAAATCATTTCATTATATTTTATTGGACAGATTCAAATATTTCCTGGGAAAAGTATTGCAGAAAGAATTCCAGAGGATAAGAAATTATGCCTACGAGGAATAAGATTGCCTCAAACGTTGCTTAACTCAGGGGTAACATTCCCCTATAAAGTCATTGTTGAAACAGGTAATAGGGCAGTCTTGGATTTACTAGTGGGATAGGCTGCTGCTGAAGATGCCTAGGAACTACAAAAGAAAATCTCCAAGAGAGCCAGGAAATTCTGCATGCTATTTTCCTACTGTTCTAATTTGCTAGCTGCCGGAAAGCAACACACCATGGACAGATTGGCTTTTAATAAAAAGGGATTTATTTAGTTAAGGTATAGTTCTTCAGAGGAAAGGCAGCTAACTTTCAACTGAGGTTCTTTCTTACATGCAAAGACACAGGGTGGTCTCTGCTGGCCTTCTCTCCAGGCCTCTGGGTTCCAACAACTTTCCCTGGGCTGACTCCTTTCTGCATCTCCAAAGGCCTAGGCTGAGCTGCAAGTGCTGAGATGAGGTATGCTGAGCTGCTTAGGCTGTGCTACATTGAGCTCTCTCATTTAAGCACCAGCCAATTAAATCAAACATCATTCATTGCAGCAGGCACACCTCCTAGCCAACTGCAGATGTAATGAGCAACAGATGAGGTTCATGTACCATTGGCTCATGTCCACAGCAACAGAACTAGGCACCTTCACCTGGCGGCCAAGTTGAGACCTGAACCTAACTACCACAGCTACTCTGTAGAATGGAAAGATAATATCTTTACTGTGGGAAATGAATACAAAACTATGTATAAATTCCTTGGTGATAACTCAGTACAAAGTACAGTGTCTATAAAGTTTATGACTACTATTGTAATCCTAATAGATACATGTTACTTATGGAAAGACTACACATCCCCTAGATTGAAAAGAAACATGATTCTCTTTGCAAGTTATCTTTTAAGAAACATTGTCAGAAAAAAGAGGTAACTGATTTACCAGATTAAATCTCAGGTAGATGTAACCCTCCATTAATGAAGGTCCTACAGTAAAGAATGAATTCCAAAGTGTTTTATGTCCTCAGAGGTTGACTGAAAACTCTCAGGATACTGCTTACAAATAGCCTGGATTCCAGAGAAGTCACTAATTTATTAGTAAGTAATCTTTCCTTGGAGATTAACAATAAATTACATATAGCTTCCCTCTGATTTGGAGGAGGGAGAAGCAATTATGGTCTTGCCCCTTCTTTTATCAGTTCCCTCCCCACTTCTAACCCTCACCACTAGATGGAAAGGTTTGAGTCATTCACAGCATGCCTGAAAGTAGAATACAGAAAAACTGCATTTCTCTCTGCCTTGATTTTTATTGCATCCATTACGCATATTAAGAAGAATGGGAGCAAAGTAAAATAAAGGGAAATCAGGTATCTCTATTTTAGCAGGTGACACAGTGATTGGTGAGTTCACTGAGGTGTAGCATGATGAGCCGTTTTGCCGGACTAAAACTACCATGATGTGAATTAAAATAGAGGTCCACAGAGGGCAAATAAAATGTGACTATAAAACCATTGGACTTTATGTTCTTTTAAATTAATGGGGGGATGAAATTAAGCAAATTTAAAACAGCTTTAAAAGAGTTTCAATACTATAAAGTCAAAAAGTTAAGACTTGGGCTGTGTTTTACCCTCCACCTTCTGTTAATGTGTGGCAGTACAAATTCCCTTTCACCGATCACCTGTAAATCTGCTTAATAGGTGCCAGGATTTATTAAAAACAACCCTGAATGGAAATCACATCAAGTTAGAGTGCTTTCTTAGAATTTTATATTTTACAGAAAAATTGGGATGGTAGGCTGAACTTTCATTCTTATTTTGTGAAATGTGTACATTAATTTACTTTGGGTTACATTCTTGAGAATTATTTAGGCCCTTAAATCTCTACAACCTTATGTTTTCTACCAGCCATCTATTTACCTCTGCAGTCCTGCATTGATTCACCTTCTTTCCCGGTCATAAAACTGTCCTCTAATAAAGGGCAGGCTGTTTGAAGCATGTTTACATGTATGCACCTAGAATACCCAAGGCATTGCGGTAGCAATGAGAGACCCACCTATTTTATACCACACAAGGACATCCCTGTTGTTATGTACTCTAATATTCCTTGGCCACGTGTTCTTTTAATGGGACATAGCCTCCCAACAGTATCAGCAATTTAATAATGGCAAATGCTTTTTCTAGAAGTAGATGAACCATATGAAGTACGCTATCCAATGCATTGTAGTAACAATGAGCTACACTTCCATTTTTTACCACACGGGAGTGTCACTGTTGTGATGAATGCTAATATTCCTCGGCCACATGTCCTTTCTTTGTGCATATATCAGCCTAGCATGTATAATATAGAGCATGAGCAATTTAATAATGGTAAATGCATTTTTCTACCCTTCTACACCTATCCTTCAATGGACAATTAGTTGAGAAGTTTTTTGGCATTTATAATATTGTCCAATCACACCAGAAACTGAAACTTGACGTGGGCTGTTGTCAACAGCATAAATAAACAAAGCTGGATCTATGAATGATATTTAATAAAGTTTGCTTAAAGTCCTAGAATAAAAGAACAAACTATTTACTCATAGATATTTGAAGGATTAACTGAAGTAGCTTACAAAAACTCTTTAGAAGCATATCTGATACTTAATAAGTGCTCACTGTGTTATCTTACTAAAAAAAATTGTAAATTTTGAGAATTAATAGGAAACAGAGCTTTAAGGTTAAAATGCCCTATCCATTATGTATTACGCTATTATTCTTTAATGCAATTGTTTCTGCTGACAAATCGCATAAAGTTTACATCTCCATAAGAAAATAACACTTACTCATAAATTTAAATCACTTTAAAATGTAGAGATGAATATGACACTAATCTCCTTAAGTACATGATCCTAAATCTGAAGTCAATAACATTAAATCTCAATTACATTTGGTTTAGAAGGAAAGCACCTGAAGATTCTACTTCAATCAAATTAAGAACACTTAGGTGCAATTATCATTGGCTTACAGTTTATATCACTTGGGATAAAGTCTTAGCATTTGCTTTGACCATAGGCAAAATAGCAACTGAAATCTAAAATGCAACATTCAGATGAGTAGCTCTGTACTTCCCACTTAAAAACAGACCAAATTATGTTCTATAGTCCATAATCGAGAGGAAATGAATATACATTTGTGTTGAGATTTTATCTGGAATCATGGAACTAATTTCAGAGCTTAAAAACATACTTTTTAAAAAAATCTTTCTGACATAGGCACTATGATGCAAATTAATATTGCTAGATAAAATCATGTTTATTTTCTTAAAATATTGTTCCTTTGATCACAACTATAATCACACTCTTTTTAAGAAGTTAATATTATAACTAAAGAAGAGCATTAAAAAAAAACTATATAAATTCTTGTTTTTTGGAAAACTGAGTGATAGAATTTATGAGGTAAAGGTAAGTTATACAGGATTCAATAAAACTTTTCTCTGGTACTGAAACATGCACCAGAATTGATCATTTCATCTTCATTTGAACATTTACAATAACAGATAAAATCTATATTTTCCATTAGAATGTTCTAATTATTCAGCCTTTCTTACTGACAGGAAGAAAGAGAGAGAAAGAGAGAAAGAAAGAAAGAAAAAAAGGAAGGAAGAAAATTTACTTTCTTTGGGAATCTCCAGTAAATTTTCAATTTAGACACTCTCACATACTTATCTTGCCTACCTCATGAAAGCAGACAACAGCTCACATCAAGTTTCAGTTTCTGGTGTGATTGTACAATATTACAAATGCCAAAAAACTTCTCAACTAATTGTCCATTGAAGGATAGGTGTAGAAGGGTAGAAAAATGCATTTACCATTATTAAATTGCTCATGCTCTGTATGATACATGCTACGTACAAAACCTTATCTTTACTTATGAAGACACTGAAGACATTTGAGTGTCTACTGTTGGCTTAAATATCTTTTTGTTCCTTCAGACGTTCCTTTTCTCCTATAATTCCCAGAGTCCTCAAGTGTTAGGTCAATGCAACTCTAAATGTGACCTTTTAACTGAAACTGCTGTTCCAAATATAGACGAGCCAGACAAGAGAAAAAGACAACTGTTATATTCCTTAATCTGATTCTTTTGGCCTTTTTAAACAGAACTTGAAATATATTAGTCAGAACTTATTTGACATCATAGTACATTGTTGACTTTTATTACAATAGTGGTCCACCAAAGCTTTTCATAGGAGGCATGTATGAGTCAAGATTACACTACAAGTATTTAATAGATTTTGCGCCTAAATGTGGTACTTTACATTGCTCTACTTTCTTCTTAGTCAATAATGCTTTCATAATTTCAGGTCATCTAAACTAAGTAGAAAATTAATTCCCTGTACTCTCAATTACCCTTTTCCTTTTAGTATTGCCAGCCAAATATATATTGATAAGGATGGCTGTTATATGTTTGTTAATGTCTTTGGTAAGAATCAGATGTGTTGATGGACTTTTGGGGACTTCCTAAATTTGACTATTTAGAGCAATGCTAGTTGTACATGTCCCTCAGTACAAACGTGCATGTCTTTCTCTAGGATATGTGACTAAATCATGTATAATGAAGACCGTCACCTTTTCTGGACAATGCCAAACTGATTTTGAAATATTATATTATATTCCCAACAGCAGTGTACAAAATGTTTTATTGCTTTGCATCTTTGCCAACACTTGGTATTATTTAAATATGTGAAACTTTGCCAATCTGCTGGATGTGTAATCTATTGGTTTTATTTTAAATTTCCCTGACTTTTAATAATGTTGAGAAAATTTTCATAGGTTCATTGGCTATTTAAACATGATGCAGAACAAAAAGGAGCAGCATACTTGATTCAGGGTAATATTATATCAATGTTGATAAATGGATGAAAGTGGCCTCCAGATGAAATATTACTTGTCTACTATTGAATGTTAAGGAATTACTCTTTAAGGAACTGGTTTATGTTTTTTGCCTATTTCTAAATTTTTATTATCTTTCATTTTTTCTATGAAAAAAATGGCTTTTTTTCTCTTGTTAGATCAATAGGTATGCAGATAGGTAGATAGGTAGGTAGGTAGATAGATACATAGATAGAGAGAGAGAGAGAGAGAGAGAGAGAGAGATAGAAAGATAGAGACAATCCAGGATATTAAACCTTTGTTGGTTATAGGTGTTTTAATTCTATTCCCCACTTTGTATCTTGTCTTTTTACTTTTAATTTGTGCTTTTTGATAAAGAGTTTATAATTTTATGATAAGCAAATATAACAATTTATCCTGTATGATTGGTAGTAATTTCCAGAAGCCACCTTTCTCCATTTTCAAACATTGGTATAATATTTGCTTTAGTCCATTATACTGCCTCTTTTTTATTAGAAGAAGTTGTGGACTTATAGAACAATCATGCATAAAATACAGGATTCCGATATAACATCCCATTATTAACACCATGCATCGATGTGGTATATTTGTTTACAATTGTTGAAAACATTTTTATGACTGTATTTTATTAAAAAGAGGTCATGATTTAACTTAGAGATCACTATTTTTGCTGTACAGCGTCATTGATATTTTTAAAAAGTTTTTATTTTAGTACCATATATCCAACCTAACATTTTCCTTTTAACCACATTCATATATATATTTCAGTTTTGATATTTATGTTCATAATATTGTAATAGCATCACCACTATCCATTGCCAAACATATCCATCAGTCCAAATAGGTCAACTGCCTATTTGCTAATTCCCTACCCCCATTCCAACCGCTGGTGACATATATTCTTGATTCTGACTCTATGAATTCTCTTATTTTAATGATTTCATATCATGAGATCATACCGTATTTGTACCTTTTATGGTGGTCTACTCCACTCAGTATGTCTTCAAGGTTCATACAATGTGTCCAATGAATTAGAACCTCATTCCTTTCCACAGCTGAATAATATTCCATTGTGTGTATATACCAATTCTTTTTAATACATTCATCAGGTGATGGAAATTTGGGTTGCTTCCAGTCTTTGGCAGTTGTGAATAGTGTTGCTATGAACCTCAGTGTGCAAATATCTGTCTGAGTCCTTGCTTTCAATCAATTGGTTATATATGAAAAAACGTAACTACCAGGTGACATGGTAACTACACATTCAGCTTTCTGAGGAACCACCAAACCATTTTCCACAGTGGCTGCAGCATTCAACCTTCCCACCAGCAAAGAATGAGTGCTCCCATTTCTCCACATCGTCTCTCACACTTGTAATTTTCTATTTCTTTTAATAGTAATCATTTTAAGTGTGTGAAATGTTATCTCATTGTTGCTTAATTTGCATTTCCTTAATGGTTAAGGATGCTGAGCATCTTTTTATGTGTGTTTTAGGTCATTTTCATATCTTCTTTGGAGAGATGTCTATTCAAGTTTTTTGCCCATTTTTTATTAGGTTGTTTGTATTTTTGGTGCTGAGTTGAAGTATTTCTTTGTATATTCTGGATATTAATCTCTTATTGGATATGTCATTTCCATATTATATTCTCCCATTGTGTTGGTTATCACTTTACTTTCACGATAAAGTCATTTGAGGTACAAAAGTTTTAAAATTTGATCAAATTCCATTTATTTTTTCTTTTGTTGCCTGTACTTTGGGTGTAAAGTCAAAGAAGGTATTGCCTGACATATGATCCTGGAGATGCATGTCTACATTTTCTTCTAGGAGTTTGATAGTTTTGTCTCTTCTATTTAGGTCTTTAACCCATTTTGAGTTGATTTTTGTATATGGTGTGATATAGGGATCTCCTTCATTCATTCTTTTTTGAACAGAGATTCAATTTTCACAGCACCATTTATTGAAAAGACTGTTCTTTCCCAATTTAGTGGTCTTTGCTCCCTTGTGAAAAGTCATTTGGCAATAAATATGAGGGTTGCAATTCAATTCTATTGGTCTATATGTCTGTCTTTATGCCAGTACTATGCTGTTTTGGTTATTGTGGCTTTCTAGTAAGCTTAAAATTGAGCTATGAGTCTTCCAACTCCATTCTTTCTCTAAAGAGCTTTGATTATTGGAGCCCTTTACTCTTCCATATAAAATTGATGATTGGCTTTTCTATGTCTGCAAAAAAGCTTTTGGAAGTTTGATTGGGATTGCATTGAATCTGTAAATCACTTTGGGTAGAATTGTCATCTTAACAATATTTAGTCTTCCAATTCATGAACACAGAATGTACTTCCACTTACTTAGGTTTTCTTTGATTTCTTTTAGCAATGCTTTATACTTTTCTTTACACAAATCCTACTTATCCTTGGTTAGATTTATTCCTAGATATTTAATTATTTTAGTTGCTCTTATAAATGGTGGTTGTTTTTACTTGATTCCTTGTTCTGACTGTTCATTTCGTTGTTTAGAAACACTACTGATTTGGGAATCTTGATCTTATTCCTTGCTGCTTTGCTGAATTCATTTATTAGCTCTAGGATCTTTGCTGTGGGTTTCTTCAGGATTTTCTATAAATAGAATACGCCATGTGAAATTAGAGAAAATGTTACTACTTCTTTTCCAATTTGAGATAATTTTTTTTTCTTTCCTAATTGCTTTGTATAGAACTTCCAGTACTGTGCTGAATAACACCTGTTTATGAAGGCATTCTTGTATTATTCCTGATCCTAAGGGAGAAATTTAGAGAAGTTTTGGAAAATTATCAAAAATATGCATCCCTAGATTCATCCACCCATCTAACAAATATTGTTAGAACCTCCAGGTTCCCAGATTTATTATGTACATATGCATAAATACGTATACAGTCGTACACATGCAGGTTTTTGATTTTGCTTTGATAAAGCTTGAGAAATTTGGGACAAGCTATAAAATGATTATTTTACAGATGTAGGAAGTAGGATCCATAAAATGACTTTATCAAGGTCTTTCATTTAGTTAGTGGCAGGGACTAAAAGATCTATGTAAAAAATTATTCCCATTTGTTCATGCTTCTTTGACTCTCTACTCACTTTACACTCTACTCACTTCTGTATTTCCATTTCTTTTTTTTTTTTTTTTTTTAAAGGAAAGACAGAGAGAAGGAAGGAAGGAAGGAAGGAAGAAAGGGAAACATTTTTAAACATTTTCTTGTTTTATTGTATTCTGTTTCTCCGTTTTTGTTACATGGGCTGGGGCCGGGAATCGAACCGAGGTCCTCCGGCATAGCAGGCAAGCACTTTGCCCGCTGAGCCACCGCGGCCCACCCTGTATTTCCATTTCTTAATCCAACATACCTGACCTCTACTTCGAGTTATTAACCATTGAGGAGACTGCAAGGTGTCCAGCAATATCTGTTCCTTCCTCTACCATAACAGCAATAGAAATGTGACAGGCAACCCGATTGGACTACATTTCTCAGCCACTCATGTAGGCAGACATGACTATAGTTATATGAATAGAATTTGAACAGAAGTAATATCTGTCAACTTCATGTCTGGGACTGAATACTTTTGGTATTTTTCTGCATGTTCTTGACCCCTTTATTTCCAGCTGGAGTATCCAGTACAATCTTAGGGTGTCTGAGATGCAAATGACTTGGCTTGTCTGCTTTGGTCTGTTAAATAAGATTTTTAACATCTATGGTTTTAATATATATTTTTGAGTCTCATTGTAATAGAAATACAGCACTAACATCTGCTCAAGTATTTATAATAAAACACACAGTTTTATCTCCCTAAAAAGATTTATCCAAGTAATGAAAATGCATGTTTACTCTATTCAATGTCAGGTGATGTAGGAAACAAAAATGCTTTAAGAAAAAAATAACAAAATAAAGTATATCATATCTAGATTTAATTGGCTTAAAAAATTCTTGGATAAATAATTTTATTTCTTATATATATATATAGAAATTTGATGTGTGTGTATGTATATATAGCCAGTTTAATCTTGAAATGATGCTGTAATTGTCTCACAACTTTCAGAGAATCCCTCAAAATGGAAAATGTACTACATTTATTTGCAACAGTGGCTTTTTTGTCCTTCAACTTTTTAGTTGTAGTGGAGTTTTTCAGAAATGTAAAACTCTGCCACAGACTCTATCAAATAGGAAGTCGATGACTAGAAAATGTGGTTGTTAAACATCATATTACTGCCTTCTCATGATCACTTGTCTTCTGGCACAAGCTTTATAGTCTTGTTCCACTTACAAAGCAATGTAATAGAATGATTATAAATGTGTTAATCTTAAAATAAAGAATTTTACAATGTTTTACAAGTTGAATAAATCCTTGAGAACTTTGGTAGAAAATGTGATAAAAAGTTATAAACCATTGGTAAAATATGTTACTCTAAGTAATTTGTCATTAAAATATTTTATTGAAATTTTGCTGCTAATTCTTTATGAATTTGAATTAAATGAGGAATCTTTTTTTTTTATGTAGGAAAATAACCCACAGCAGTCTTCATATCCTTCCATGAAGCTGTCATTTAAAGGTTACTGATATCTTTCTATTTTATTTCAATGCGTGACCAGTGGAACTTTTGAGCTTTCAGTAACATTAAATTAGAAAACTCTTAAAAGTTTTATGCTTAAAATGCTGGTATTTCTCAGTTAATGTATAAGAATATGTAGGAAGATATCTATATGAGAAGAGTTAGCATAAATTAAAGCTCATTTGCTTCAAGTTACTAGCTTGTCCTATTGCTCTACAATCTTAATATCTGAAACTCAAATTTTTTGAACATCTGAATTCATGAATACTGCATTTACACCTTGTAAGGCTATTGTTATGCAATTCATTTAATAGTTCCCTCCTTGTATTTTAATACTTGCTTGTTTTTAAAGAAATTTTATTGGATAATTTTAATTTTATATAATTTTAATTGAAAAAATGAAATTATTATTATAAGGAAACTACAGTCTCAACAACAATCAACTCTTGGGCAATCTTGTTTCATCTATACTCACACAGCCTTCCTCTCACCTCTATCTTCCCCACAAACTGTGTGATTTTGAAGCAAATCCCATGCACCATATAATTTCATCCATAGATAGGTCAATATTCAAAACTAACATATAATTTGTTTATTAATAGATATCATAGTACACTTATAACCTATATATATATATTTAACTGAAATGTACTTATTTATCATGATATATCCAGTCACTGTTTAAATTTCCCTGATGACATATAAAAGGTTTGTAGTTAAACAGTTTGTTTGAATCAGAATCCAAATAAAAAGCAAAGGCGGCATTTAGTGGATGTTTCTTAATCTCTTATTTGTGTTTTGACCTTACATTCCCAAGCTCTCCCAATCACAGCAGCTGCCATGAAAACTCGAAGAACTCCACAGGATTAGGAAAGGCTTGGTCAAATATTTTAAAAATTTTTTTACTAAATGTAAAGTAAATTCATGGAAGTATATAAGTCATAAATGGGCAGCTTACTTGGTTTTTAGAAATTGAAACCATCATTCTGATCAAGACACAGAACATACCCCATCCCTGGTAGTTCCCCCATTCCTCTTGTTGTGTCGTCTCCTCTTGTTCCCATAGGTAACTACTCTTCTGACATCTAATGTCAATGATGAGTTTTTATCCCCCTTTAAATTTTGAATTTATATTACATTTAAATTTATTATATAAAAGTATACTAAATTTACATTTATGAACTGTCTTATAAAATGAACTATTTTGTATCAGGCTTATTTCACTCAAAACTTAGCTTTTCACATATGCTCATGTTATGTGTAGTAGTAGTTTGTTCAGTCTCTTTTCTGCATAGCATTCTACTGAATGAATATTTCCCAATTTATTTATCCACTCTAATATTAATAGGCCCTACAATTGCTTCCAGGATTTTGCTGTTACAAACATTCCCAGTAAGAACATACTTGCATATATATTTTGGTGCAGATATTTCCACACTGTAAAAACTGATTAACCTCCTTCCTTAGATTGTATACCTTCCTAATTTACTTTCCATCATAATAAAATGTTTATTCAAAAAATATTTTACCAAACCATCCATAGTCCTGTAGAGTTCTTGGAGTTTTCATGGCAGTTCCAGTGATTGGAAAATATTTTCTATATTCCTAAGAGTGAAATTTAAGAGTTGTATTTTCATTTTCTACTTTGGTAGTTATCTCCCAACATTTTTCCAAAGTAGTTGTACTAAATTTTATTTCCACCAGCAGTGTATTGAAAATCTGAAGTAATTTACATTCTTATCGAAACAATTATCAGCTCTTTTTACTTCTAATCAAACTTAAAGTCGTAGGAATATCTCATTGTTGTTTATTTTGAATTTATTATTAACAATAAGATTTAGCAAATTTTCACTTGTGTATTGGCCATTACCATATGAACTAGGAGCTTAATATTATTTATATTCCTTATTTGGCAAGAATACATCTTTGGGAGACATATTTCCATAAAATGGCACATGATATCTACTTTACCACCTTTTGTGATATTGAGGCTTTGATAATCATTGTCAAGACTCATAATGTTGTAACATGTTAGCCAAATTGTGATATTCTAAATCACTTTTACTCATTTTCAGCTAGAACATTTCTATAGAGAAAGTCTATCAATTCTTTGGTTACCATGAGATACTATTTCTTTTTTTTTACTATAGTCCAGAATAGTAAGATGTTAAATCCTCAAGTCCTTGCTGTCTCGAGAATCCTGAATTCCAAGTCTATTTAGCTTTACTCCATTAGAATGAGGATATTAACTGTTTCACAGCTTCTCTAGCATTTTGCAAAGAGGAACAGTTAATGAATTTTGACATCATTGAAATTTTTATTTTTATTGATGCTCAAGTGTCCCATGTTTGGTTCATAAGTGGCCTTTCAGGTTCTGATTTAGATCATTTTGACATGACTCTAGTAAACTTTGTCTTCCTTTCTTTCTGGAATGACAAGCTACTCCATGCTCATTTCATGAAACTCCTACTCCAAACATGGGCTCTATCTCCCCTGCAAAGGGCTGTTTCTTTTTAGGTAGAGATTATAATCTGATGATAAAAGTGCTCATTGTGATGGCTTTAATCACTCTTTCTAGGCCTTTTCACTCAACTGAGCTAGGAAATACTAATGTTTTTGCATTTTTTCAAAAAGAGAAAATTTACCATGGACTCATACTTACACTTCAAAAACAAACTCGATACAGGTATTTCCTGTAAGTAAACTACCTTAAAGAATTTTATATTTTAATTGTTATGCTGATAATTTTTGATGCTATTAACGGTAACATAATGATCGTTTATATTATCTTAATATAAAGGACTCCTGTGATTGGGAGAACTTGGAGATGTAGGATCAGTATAAAACCACTTAAAACACTTCACATGTATATATGTGTGGTCATGTTCACAGGATTAGCAGAATAATGGCCCAAAAGATGCCCATGCCTTGATCATCAGTACATGGGAATATGTTACCTATGTAGCATAAGAGCTTTTTCCCATAGAATAAAGTGTGAGACTAAACATGCATCCAGCCAAGTTTGGATATGTAGTTATCCAGGAAGGAACACTGGAAAGTTCCACAGTCTGAAGATTTGGACCCTCTGGAACTGCATGCCAAGCCAAGATGGTTTTTGCAAAATTTGTATAAGCAGATCCACTGCCAGCCTGGACTGACAGGGACAGAGAAGGTATGCATTGAAGGAGGAATGTCTTCAAATGGTGGTACCATGAAAGAAAGTATCTCAACCAAAAGATCTCCTCCAACCAAGAAAGCAGGCACAACCCTGTGCTTGGAGATGACAGGCAATATTCCTAGACACTTGAAGGGGGTGGGCCTGTGTCATATATTTCAAGGAGCATGCTTCCAGAGATAGCAGGGTATGTGTCCTGGCTTTCACAGAGAGCAAGGCTTCCATCGTAATGCTCAGAGAGGATGGGGACTTCATCCCAGTATTTAAGAGAAGCATGGTCTCTGTGCAGGCACTTGAAAGGTTGGTCTGTGCTCCACTAGGCCCATAAAACAAAACATTTATCCATAGATGACTCAGATTGAAATTTCTTGGAATTCGCCCTGCTAGGTTTGGTCTTGTTTGGGACCCTTGACTCCAGTTTTATTTTCAATTTCACCCTTCTGGAATGGGAATTTTTATTCTATGCTTCTTCCTCCATTCTATATTAGAGGCAGATAATCTTTTTTCTAAGTTTCACAGGTCCATCAGAAACATGACTGCTGTCCTAGTGTAGTGCACACTCATAATTGATTTTGATGAAACTTTCTACTTAGCATAGTTACTGAAATCACTTAAGGCTTTGCCATGTTGTGATGGAATAATGTATTTGCATGTGAGAAGAACATGTCTTTCTACAGTCTAGAAGGCAGACTAGATAGTTTGCTGTTATTGTTAAAATAAATAAAAAATTTTGCGTACTGCCTAGGCATCCATCCTACTTTGGCTAAGTCACATACTTCAATTCTGACTTTTGGTCTAATAATAAGCAGCTTTCCAGCACTGAGGTATAAACTCTTCCAGAGTCCAGACCCACATTTGTGACTACCACACATGGCCCACACACCTCACCCAAAACCCACTGATGATATGCTACACCCTCAGAACCCCAGTTCCCTCCCCTCAGTGTGTGTATTTTCTTTAAATACACAAATCTTTAACACCTATGGGAAGTCTACTAATCTCCACCGCTGGACCACAATAAAGGCAGAAACCCACGGGTCTCATTTGCTGTGCTTATATGCTCCCAAGTCCTTGTTGTGACACCTGGGCTCATCATATTTTCTGTTGACCCATCAAGGCACTCCTCTCTTTCCATGACCCATGAGAAGCAGCTATCTGTTCTCATGAATTATGACCTGAGTTTCTCATTGTTTTACGTTTGACCTATACCCAGACTCAGTATAACTTAACTCATTTGGAACAGTAATGCACCTCAGGAAAACGTGTTCTGAATTTTAATCCATTCTTGTAGGTGGGAACACATTATAAACAGGATCTATTTTAGATGTTATTGTTGGTTAAGTTGTGGCCAACAAAATCAGTTTGGGCTTTAATCCTTTGTAAACAGAATAAAATGAAGACATCAAAAGAGAAGCCACAGAGAGCAGCCAGAAGCTGCTCAGGAAGAGAAAGAGAAAGGGAAAGATACTTTCACCGGCATTGCCACGTGATGGAAAAACCAAGGAACCCCAAAGATTGCTCGTCTGCCAGGAAACAACAACCCTAGGAGGAAACAAGTGTTCAAGCCTCTGAAACTGTGAGCCAATAAATCCTTTCATTAAGCCAAGCCATTATATGATATTTGTTTTAGCAGCCAGGAAACCAAACTGTAGCTCTACTAAGAAAACATGAAACAAAACGGGCAAAAGCAAGATCATTGTAAGAAAGAGAGACATTACATTTAAAAACAGTAATCACTCCACTAAGAAGATAAAACAATTTTAAATGTATGTGCAAACAGTAACATAGCAATAAACTACATGTAGCAAAAATTGACAGAATTTAGGGGAATAATAGGCCAACTGATTTAAATTGTTGGAGATTTAACCATTTCCTGCAATATCTTATAGGGCTGTCAGTAAAAAACAATAAGGATACGGAACATTTGTAAAACACACTTTAAAATCATCTGATTATCATACGTAGAATACTGCACCAAAGTACATGGATTAATATTTTTCAAGGGTACACTGAAAAACCAGCTCAAAAAAAAAATCTTTGAACAGTCAAGAAGACTGAACTCATCCAAATTTATCTTTGACTGAAATTAAATTAATCTAGAAGTCAAAACAAATATAGAATGAGAAAATTCTGAACTTTTGTAATTTATCCAAATTGTAAACAACCCAAATGTCTATTAACAGTAGAATGGGCATATGTATATTTACATTAAGTACATGAGTACAATAGGGAACACTGACATAAGAAAAAATAAAATATCTGAGTCGTATGTCTCTTAAATTAATGTTGCTTGTTAAGACCTTCCCCCTCAAAAGAAAGCAGGCCGAGATCGCTTAAAAAAATAATCTTTTCCAAGTATTTTTGGAAGGCAAAACAAAAGAAAGACAAAAAAAAATGCTCACACAAACTCACCAGAGATTTTTTTAAATGGCCAAAACTTGTACTGTACTTCAAATAAAAGTGAATATCCAAATGACCAAGAAAAGATGCTAAAATTTTACTAGTCATTAGATAAATTCTAATTAAAATGAAAATATTTTACCTCTACACAGACATCAGAATTGGTAAAATAAAAAGGGCAATGACAATTCTATTGAGAATATGGAGCATATGGCATCCATACACTGGTCGTATGCAAAATGGCACAACCTCTTTAGAAAACTATCTTAGCAGTATATAATCTTGCTAAATATGCACATAGATCATAACCTAGCAATTATACTTGTAGTTATATATACAGCAGAAATAGATATGTATCTATTAAAAGAAATATGCATTTGCAATGTATAAAAATGAGATAAAAATGAAAACAAGCAAAATTCCCAGAAACATTGACATATTTGCCAGTTTCAAAATTAACTAATAAATTGTCATCTACAAAATTGTAGAAAATTCATAGAAATGAAGGATGAAGAGTGAAATAATTTTTCCTACTCACAAAACTTTGGGAGATTGTCACAAATAAAATATTAAACGAATAAAGTCATTCAGAAAGGGTTTCATGAAGGCTGAACTATATATATCAACTCAAAAATAAGCAAAGCTATCTTATTGAAAACCAAGACAGTCATTTGAGGATATGTAAAAGAGCCTTCTAAGGTGACTCTCTTTCCTGATCTTAGTGCTGGTTACAAAGTTGCTTACCTTCATGGACACATACACATAAGATTTTCTTTATGTAGGTTACATACCATAAAAATATGTATATTAAAACCAATAGTATTGTTTCCATTTTAGTGTTAAGTTAAATTATAGAATTGTTGTAATCTTTATGATATTTTAAAATTATTCTTTAAATTTTGCATAATCTTTGTTTTAATAAAAAGCTTGTAATTTCTTTTACAAAAACCACAGCATTATTATGCTTTATATTATATGATATTCTCTTCAAAATACATATACACACACATGCATACTGTTACCATATTTAGGAAATATGCTACAGATCAAACAATGCCAGTAGTTCTAAATAGATATATTTCAACAAATCAGTTTGTTTCCAAATTTTTAATTCCTTGTGAATTTTTTTCTTATCACTCAGTACATAATTCTTATAGCTTTTATGGTAAGAGTATAAATCCTTAATAACTTTCTTCTCTGGTTATAAAATATTGAACATTAAAATTTGCATAAATGAGGCTATAATAATGTTTTATTATTTTGAATGTATTTCTGAGGTTGCAGGAATTGGAAAATCAAGGTCAATGCAGTTATCTTTACTTTTAATATAGTTGAAGACATTACATTTCTCTAGTTTTCAGTAAAACATTTTAAAGATTCATATTTTCATCATTAAACATAAATATCCATCAAGTATCTAGCAAAATTACCTCTTTAATCAGTGTAACATGTTGTATATGAATACATGAAAATATATATATAACATATATATGAATGCATGTATATATATATATTCATGTGTGAATGGGTAAAGGGTGATATTTATATATATCCATATATATGTATATAATTAGAATTGCAAAAGCAAAAAAAAAAACAGAGAATCTTTTAAATGGCCAAAACTTATACTATACTTCAAAAGTTTTATTTGTTATTGTTTGACACCCATGGACTCATAATATCTTTTGTGTTGTTTGCTCAATATTACTATTTGTGAGAGTCATCTATGTTTTTTGGCATGGAAATAATTGCTTGAGTCTTATGGAATGATAGTTTTCTTTGCATGACAAAATCACAGTATATTTATCAATTCTCAAGCAGAGTTATTTCAAAACTTGATTTTCTTTTCTTTTAGTAAACTATCATGGACACTTGTCTTGAATATCGCTAGAATTAATCTCATTCATTTCCACTATTACATAATATTTTAAAGATTAGTGTTCTAGCTTCCCTCCATTTTTATTCTTTTTGCATTTCATGATCTATTTATATATTTAAGCCCTTGCACTAAGTTATTACAAACTGGCCAACACTACCAAATTATTTCTTCTAAAGAATTACAACTACATATTCCTAGATGTTATAAATAAACGGTTGAACTAGCATTAATATACATCATTGTTTCATCAGTTACATAATGAAGTACAAGTATTCAAATATTAAGTTGCATAGTTCATAGGCATATAAACTATTAAATGTTTTCTAAAATTTTTAGTAGAAGCCCATGTTTCTGCTTTTACATGAGAGATTTGGAACAGAAGGAAAATCACTTTATATAAAATATTTGGTAAATAACACATGCACTAAATATGGGGAAAATTACAAGATTTTAAGAAATGTTAATGTAAAGAATTGTTTTAGCTAAAATAAAAAATCATATCTACCTTTTAAGATATACTTACTCAAATAAAGGGCATATTCCAAACATCCTGCATAAGACGAAGGCAATTTACTACTAAAATGATCCAATAGTCTCTATTCCATTCTTTTTAAAGGACTTCCCTGTAAATGGTATTTAAAGCCCAAACATTAAGGATTTTTCTGTCCGGATGTGTTGAAAGCATGCTCTTCTGATCAAAGTGGATTTTACATAAACTTTCAACCAGAGGTTTGTGATTTTTTAAAGTGGAAAATTTCCTAACAGCACAAAATGAGATTTATAGAAAGACATTAACTAACACCATGAAACTTGGTAAAAATCCAACAAAATCACTGGTTGCACAAACATGATAAATACTGTTACAAATGTAGACATTGTAAACATAAAGGAAGTAATAACCATATAGACCCTACTTTCAATGTTAGAAATGACAGAAGGGATAAATCACACCAGGTCCAGAGTTGTTCATAGTTTCTGAGATCTTAAGTCTGTATAATACTAAAAAATACAAGTATTATGCTGGTTATTTTCTTGCCTGGACTCTCTAAATTTCCTGTATATGCATAACATTCTGCTTTGAGAAGGGAATCAAAGAAGGTTCATACTCCGATATTCAACTCATTTTTCGAAAAGGTCTATTGATATAAAGGATAAGCATATTTTAAATGTTAAACAGCAAGAATATTTTCCTAATTTCCCAGATAAGCTGAGAGTATATAGTGGCACATAGTAGACACTAAATAAGTGTATGTTGCATAAGTGAATAACAGGCAATAGATAAAGGTCTGGGAAGATTGCCTCATGCCAAGCCTATCTATTAAAAAGTATCCATGAGGCTAGGGTTCCATTGATTATGATAAAAGTTTATGGAGGAAGGCCAGCACACCTTTCTCAGGAACTAAGCACTATACTAAGACCCAGCTAAGAGTAGAAAATAAAGTAGCAACTGGATATTAAAAATGAGGACATTGGGGTGTATGGGTGGTTCAGGGGTAGAATGCTGGCCTTCCATGTGGGAGACTCAGGTTCGATGTCTGGACCACATACCTCCCCCACCTCCCAGCCCCCCAAAATAGGAAATCTATTGAGTTAACCCAGAAAAATCAAGGGCCTAGATACAAAGTCAAGATGTAAGGGCTACAAATATGAACATCCCTTGATACCATTGCTTCATATTGCTCCCAACCAGTTACTTCTAATTTCTTCCCTGTTATCTTCGAGTGTCATTTGGATTTAGCAACAAAGAGCTAAATAGTTTTATTGTTTTATCTATAGAGGCTTACTATTTCTCTTTATATTTTTCTGTCTTTCTCTGAAGCTTAAGTAAAAAATGTGGATAGTTCAACCAAGAAATAAACTCTCAAGATTTTGGCCTACCCACCTTCCCCTTTTTTCAGTAGCCTCCCTGTGTGAGTACAACTTCAACTTATTCTATTAAATCTTGTATGCAATTAGCCAACATCTTATATCTTTCCTCCTCCCTTTTATAGGCCCCACTTTCCAAAAATTCTTCAACCAAAGTAAGATTTCTTATTCATTGACTCCACCATTTTTCCAGTGCCCATCAACTTCTCTCGTGTCCTCACTTCCCTATTATCAACTATGAACTCCATGTACATCCATATACTTACTTTGGAAAGGATTTTAGCTCACTTTTCCCTCTTCATATGTCTGGCAAAATTCTAACACTGATTAAACAAGATAACTATCTTTCGTTTGCATTAGTTCAAGAAATATTGGAAAAAATAAAAAACTCTCAGACTGTTTTTATTTTAAGATAAAGACTATAAATATCGTTGGACATTTTAAACTTCCTGTATGTTCAACTAATTAGCTTTTCCATTCCCTGATCTAATTGTTTTTTTAGTTTTTTTTTTTTTTTACCTTGCTGTCTTGCTTTACATCTTTATCATGTCAAGCATCATTTTAAATTGATGGTCTTAACTCATACTCATTTGATAAAATGCAATAAGTAGGAAAGAACCTTCCTCCTTTTCCTTTTATCACCATATACAAACCCCTGCATCTGAACCCGTATCTTTTTTTTTTCTTTTCCATTGTTGCAATGGGCTAAAAGTGTCTGAACCAATCAAATTTGGTTGAACCAAATTTGTAACTTAGTCAGAATCTTACTCTATTGACTTTTTAAGACTCAGCTTTTGCAGCTATTCACCCTCTCCCCTTGTATATCAGCATCTCCCTCTCCTACGTTATTCTGATCAGGATGCAACTATACTATGGCAACGCCCATGATTCAGGAAAAAAAAATAAAAACCTCTATGATCTCTTTTTCTATCAAGCTATTGTTCTTAAAACAAGTGTCTTAAATCCTTAAACTGTTGCATCTTAAACCTTTCATTTCTTCAACAATTTCTTTGTAGACGCAGCCAATGGCCACCTCTTTTCCCTCATTTTACTTGAATCAAATTATCTTTTTAAATATTCATTTACAGATGTCTAAGAAAATAACAAATATCAAGTCTCCAAGGTATAACTTTTCCAGGTTCCTTTCCCTTACCTGAGCTAGTGCTCAGTTTTTCCATACAAGCAAATGACCTCATCATCAGTCTAGTTACCTAAGCTGAGGTCTTAGATGTAACTTGATTTGTCCCTTTTCTCTGCTTCATTTTTGATCTCATCAGGTTAACTTGGTCAATGGGCAGAGGACTCTTTTTACTCTAATGCTGAATGAAGTAACATTTTGTCCTGTTTTCTGTGAGGCCACCAAAGGCTGAGTACAAAACAATAGAAAGAAAAAAAACAAAACAAAACACCATGATATTCAACAACACTTATATAGATTATGATAATGAGTTATATGAAAAAGAAAAAAAAAATGTGAAAATAAAAATTTGCCACTCAAGTACATAGAAGGATTGAATATGAAGAAAACAAAGTTTGGAAATGGGAGAGAAAATTTCTTTGGAAACCAAATTTGAATGGTAGCATTTTTATCTCCCATTCCAAGAAGAAGGAAAGGAGTTATTTCTCAGTTTGTCTCCTGAAAATGACACTGAGATGACTACTTATAGAGCTCATCCTATGTTCCCTGAGTCCAGGGGACCAGGTAGTTAATGTTAAACTTATGTTTATAAAAGCAAGACGTTTGAATAACAGAGCAAGGAGATATATGGATGGATTGCACTCAGTATTGCCATAGTTTATCAAGGCAAAGCATGCATGAATGATTCCCATGGACTGTGAAAGAGAAAACCAGTCAGAAGGTTTCTTAAATGAGACCTTCCCCGGAGCTGCTTCCAGGAGAAATAAAATCTTAGCAGTAAGAGACTTGAGATGTATAATCAGATGCAAATATGAGAAAAGAATGCTAAGTGAAGAACAGATTATGATAATTTCCAGTTTGCCTTTTTTTAAGTCATGATTTTGATGCCAAATCTAATACACCCTTAAGCCCCTTTGCCTAATTCATAGCTGACAGCCCAATGGATTATTAGGCAGAATATTGGGAGCAGCACCCATTTTTAAGGAAGACAGAGAAGGTAAAGGCAGATTCCCTACTGGTGCCTGGTGTCCCAGGTCACTGGCCTACCCTTCTGGGTGCTGATCCCTTGGTGCCATGGGATCAGGCTCCTTGTCACTGGATGTCCCCAGGGTCCTCGAAGACTCTGGAGATGGGTTGCCCAGTAGCATCCTAAAGCTGCTGAGCCAACACGTTTGTCTTCTTCGGTTTTACTGCTTTCAATTTACTGCTTTGATTACTGCCTAAGAAAGTAGAAAGGATTTGCCACAAACAAAGAAACTAAGGAGGGGATCTCCTAGACACCAGCTCAGGCTGTTGCCATAATCTAGCTAGAGGAAAAGAACATGCAGCAAGAAAACAGGGCTCCTTTTAAGAATGTGACTTAGGATGCTTTTCAGGCAATCAGAAGGGTCTAGGTACGGACATATTTTAGGGCAGGGCCAGGAGTAAGTCTTCTTCCATCCTATAAAACACAGATCATTTTTAGGAACGTAAACACACAGCCAGCAGCCTATAATCCCTAGCAAATGGTTTCTTTCTGCACTGAGTGAAACCTTTAAGAGAGCTAATAACAGAACACACGGGGACTCCAGATGTAGTAGCAAACAAAGAGATGGAAAGACCTGGAGAGAAAAAATGAGAAGCCAGCCATCAGAGTGAAGCCATGAGTGAGCAGAAGCAAGAGGGCCCGCATGCTCAGGGGCTTACCAGCTGTTACAGGCTCAGCTCACTACAATCAGGATAGCCAGGGATTTTGCTTACCCTGCAAACTTCACTTCTGGCTTTTAGTGTGTGTGTGTGTGTGGAGGGGTGTTGCACTTTCATTGGAAACTACCCAATTTTCTCAGGCCTAAACCAGAGGCAACTTTTTAAAAAAGATAACACCTTGTGGTGCCAAACAACATTTTTATTGGGTACAGGAATCCTTAGCTCAGAATTTGTGTTATAAAGGATGGGATGTCTCAGAAGGCATAGAAAGTCAGAGAGAGAAGAAAGGAGAGTCTATGGAGACAAGACAGAGGATTTCTGTGGGGGAGGTAAAAAAAAGGGACAGATTCAGTAGGAGGAAGAGTCTAGATCCTCAGAGAGGAGGGAAAAAGAGAGTGGGGGTAGTTTTGGAGAGCTGAGGAGAGAGAGAGAGAGAAAGAGACTCGATCAGCTCCCACTGGATTCACTGGGAGAAGCCCCGAATCAGGTCCCAAAGTGTGGTATCACCTAATGCCGTGAGCCTCCTTGGATCTACCTGGCATGGAAAATTGGGCCCCGTCACCACCAAAGAGGGAGCTGGTGGCTCAGGGTGAACCAAATTTATGTCCTAGGGGAGCTGCGTTTGATCCCCTAGATTCCTAGAGAGAGCAGTGAAAATGTTTGCACCCTTTCAGGACAGCATAAAATTGCATGAGGACACAGAAGAAGAAAACAATGAGCTAAGCAAGAAGGAAAGTGACAGCACATGGTCAAGCCTCCCAGTCTATGCCATGACTTACCAACCAGGATGGTTAGAAAAGAGAACTCACTTTGACTGGCTCGCCAAAACATGTTGCTGGATTTCGGCTTCCAGGTTCTTGGCCATGCCATAGGAAAGAGTTCAAGGGCACAGGCCAAAGAGTAAGTAGACAGAAAATTTATTGAGAACACATGTAAGAGCACATGCAGGTACTCTCACAAGAAAGAGGTGAGGAAAATGAAAGGCCGATCATGAATGGTTTTTATTTTTTAGTCTGCTAATCTAGTGAATTTTATTGACACACTTTGTGTGCATTGCAACTTTAAATTCCTGGGTAATTCTAAGTTATGAATATTATCATCTTTGTATATAATTGGATTTGAATTGTGAAAATGTTTTTAAAAATTTTTGTATCTATATGTTTGAGGGGTATTGTGCTGATTTGAATATGTTTTGTACTCCACAAAAGGGACGTTCTTTAATCTTCACTCAATATTTCTGGGTGGGATATCTTTGTTTCCATTGAGATATGACCCACCCAATTGTGGGTGGTATCCTTTGGTTAGGCAGTTTCCATGGAAACGTGTCTCCACCCACTTAGGGTAGTGTTGTTTACTAGAGTCCTTTAAGAGGGAACCATTTTGGAAAAAACTTCAGAGCCTGCAGTGCCAACAGAACCCACACAGCCAGAGCTTTGGAAATGGAGGAGAATGCCCCTGGGGGAGCTTCATGAAACAAGAAGCTGGGAAGAAAAGCTAGCAGATGTCACCATGTGTCTTTTCAGCTGACAGAGTTGTTCTGGTCCCATTGGCCTTTCTTTAATCAAGGTATCATTCTCTGGATGCCTTAGTTTTAGCATTTTAATTGCCTTAGAACTGTAAACTTGCAACTTAATAACTTCCCTTCTTAAAAGCCCTTTCATTTCTGATATATTGCATTCCAGCAGCTTTAAAAAACTAAAACAGGTGTTGTCTGTGATTTTCTTTTCTTATATCATCTTTGTCTGGCTTTGATTAATGTAATACTGAACTTAAATAATGATTTGAGAGAGATTCAACTATATTCAAATTTCTCTAAGAATTAGGAAGAAGTATGTATTATTTCTTTCTGCAATGTTTGGCAGAAATCTCTGGAAAAACAATCTGAGATTGTAGTTTTTGTTATTAAAAGTTTTATTTGTAACTCTGTTAGTGAGATTTATAGCTTAATTTTCCTTTTGAGGACTTCATTCACTTTATTAAAAAGTTGTAGAATTCATTGGCATAAAGTTCTTGATAATATTCCACTATTCATTCAATGTCTGAAGAATTTGTAGGGACATTTCTAATTCTTGTTGTTGATAACTTGTGTCTATTTCCTCATTTGTCTAGCTAAATATTTATCAATTTTTTACATTCTCATAAAATCCATTTTATTTCATTATTTTCTCTTTTCTATTAGATAGTTTCTACTCTGACCATATTATTTCCTTTTTCTGCTTTTATTGAGTTTCTTTTGCTCTTCTATTTCTTCTCTCAAGCTGGATGCTCATTGATTTGAAACTTTCTTCCTTTTAGGTATAAGTATTAAGAACTATAAATTTCCCTAAACATACTGCCCTAATGTCATCCTATGGATTCTGATATGCTATGCTATTTTCATTTAGTTTAAAATACTTTTTAATTTTTGTTTTGAATTCTTATTTGGCCTATGGGTTATTTATAAGTGTTCTTTAGTTTCCAAATATTTGAGATGTTTCAGAGATTTCATTTTCTAATTTAATTTTATTGTGATAAGAGTATATATTTTGATTTACTTAAAGCCTTTTACATTTATTGAGATTTTTTTTATGGCCCAAAATGTAGTGCATCTTGGTAAGTGTCCTGCTTTTTTGGGGTGAGGTGCTCTACACATTTCAGTTAGGTCAAGTTAGTTGATAATATTTTTTAGTTTTCTACAAGGTCACTTATTTTTTGTCTACCACTTATACCTGCCAATGGGAGAGCATTTTTGAAATCTCTAACTATAATTGTGTATTTGTCTATTTCCATTTGAAATTCTATCACTTTTTGCTTTTTTTTGAACTCCTATTATTAAACATATAAACATTTAAGATATTTATATTCTCTTGATAAAGTGAAACTTATCATTATGACATGTGCTTCTTCACTCCTGGCAATATGCTCTTCTCAAAAATTTTTTGGTATTAGAATAGCTGCCCTAGCATACTTTTAGTTATTCATAACATTATATAGCTTTTTTCCATTCTTTTACTTTAAGCTAGTTCACATATTATATTTTATATGCGATTCTTATAGGCAGTATTTTATTGTTTTGCTTCATTATAAAATCTGGTAGTCTCTTCTTTTTTATTGGTATGTTTAACCTTTTTACAGTGAACATGACTACTGATGTGGTGACAGTCTGCATTGTGAACTTGGACAGCTGATGGTGTCCAGTTGTCTGTTCAGGCAAGCACTGGCTTAACCATTAAAGTGAGGGCATTTTGTGGAAAAATAATCAGTCAGATGATTGCATCTGTGACTAATTACATCTATGATCAACTAAGGGAACTGCCTTCTGCAATAAGAGAATCCAATTAGCTTGATCTAATCTAATTCAATCTGGTTGTTTGAAGAACTTTTAAGGTAGAGGTAGCAATTTCAGCATCAGAAGAGAGAACTTTCATCTCTACTTCAGGCAGCCACCCTGTCCTGGGAATTCATCAGTGACTTTCACCATTGTTGCCAGCTTGTGTCCTGCCTATGGAATTTGGATTCATATCTTGCATGCTAAGTCAACAAAGTTTTTCTGAGATCTGCATAAATGGAACCACTTCTAATCTGGACTAAAAGGGACAGAAAAGGGGCAGATTGAAGGAAAATGTATTTCAAAGGCAGAACCACAGAAGTTAAGGTCTTGATCCAGGAAACATAGAGCCAGGAGAATGTACACACCCAAACACATGGAAAGGGTATGTTCCCCACATACAGAAAGCCCACAGAAAGGTATTGCTACCTCAGGCCTCAGAGAGGGTGGAACTCACTTCCTGGGGTCTAGGAAGAATCTGGCCACCACCCTACTGTTCTGAAAGGGTTGAGTATGTGCCCCAGAGATGGCAGAGTGTCTGGGTGCCACCAGATGTTTGAGGAGAATGGGTCCAAGAACAAGTGGGTCCAATGCTTGCCAATGTTGCAACCTCATCCCAATGTTTGGAGAGAGCAATGCCACTGTGTAAGTCCTTGAAAAGGATGGAACTGCCAATCTCCCAAGCCCCAAGGATAAAACATCATTCTATAAATGACTTCAAATTTTGAAATCTAATGGAGTATGCCCTGCAGGTTTTAGTAACAGTTTGGGTCCAGTGACCCCTGTTTTCTTTTCAATATTTCCCTATGAAAATGGAAATGTATAACCTATAACGGTCCCTCTTTTGTCCCTCTGGAAGCAGATAACTTGTTATAAGTTTCACAGGTCCACAGCCAGAGAATAATTTTGCCTTACGATCAATGCCTATAGCTGATTTGATGAGATTTTGTACTGTTTTTGACTTGGTATTGTGTTTGTATTTTTATTGAAATGCTGTAAGGCTTTTTTGATATTGTGATGGAATGAACGTGTTTTGCATATGGAATGAACATGTCTTTTGGGAGTCCAGAGGATGAAATGTGCTAGTTTGAAACTGTTATGTACCCCAGAAAAGCCATAATTTAATCCAATCTTGTGGGGGTAGACCTACTGGGGGCTGGGAACTTTTAATTAGGTTGTTTCCATGGAGATATGACACTGTCCATTCAAGGTGGGTCTCAGCCAGCTTATTGGAGTCCTTTAAGAGGGAGACATTTTGGAGAAAGCTCAGATACAGACAATCGGAGATGCAGAAGGAAGATACCCTAGAACATACAAGAACCTGAGAGCAGTTTGAAACCAGAAGCTGGAAGAAGACAGAAGACATCGCCATGTGGCTTTCCATGTGACAGAGGAACCCCAATGCCAGCTTTCTTTCCTCTGAGAAGATATCCTCTTGTCACTGCTGCTGATTTTAAGTAATTTGATTTGCTTTGGTGCACCTTCATTCATGTTTCTTCAGGTTGGGGTTTGTTGAGATGCTTGGATCTTTGGGTTTATAGAGTTCATCAAATTTGAGAAATTCCAAGTCATTATTTATTCAAATAGTTGTTTGTTCTCCCACTTTGGGGACTCCAGTAATATGCAGCTTGGAGCTTTCTTAATAGCAAGCTCTGCCCATCTGTTTTTCATTTTGAGTAATTTCTACTTTTGTATCTTAATTTTCTTTATTTTTTGTCCAATTTCTAATCTTCTGATAATACCATCTAGTACATTTATCATGTCAGACAGTGTAATTTTCATCTCTACAAATCTTATTTAGATATTTAAAAATTGTCTTCCATGTCCTTATTTAAATCTTTACCCTTTCCTCTCTGATGTTACTTATAAACAGTTTGATTTTTTGGTTCTTGCTTTTAAGCTTTGCCAGATGGGACCAGAATAGCATTTGATCTAAGATTAATTTTGGCCCACTACTAAAAGAAAATCCTTAGCCCACTACTAAAATAAAATCCTTGGGAAAGTGCACTGTATTATGGAGTTTTCCACATTAGCTGGTAGTAACATATTTTTTTCCCAGTGTAGTCTAAAATCTTGTCTTACTCATATTCTTTCAGGTAATTCCTTCCCAGATTTCGGGTAGTTTCTTCACATGCCAGCCTTGATCTGTAACATAAGAAAACTTAGAAGGTCCTTCTGTGTATTTCTGCAATTCTCTGCCCATGTAACTCTTTTCTGTCTTGTACTCTGCCTTAAGAATTCTAAGCTTGGTATTTCCAGATAATCAGCTGTGCCAGGGCACTTCAGGCAGGAATCTAGGTATCTGTAGCAGTCATAAGATTTAATTACTTTGTTCCCCATCTCTCAGAGATCACTGATTTTGTCATGTGATGTCCAGTGTCTTGTAGATTTTGTCTATTTTGGTGGTTCAGGTGAAGTATAGATCCAGTCACTGTTCTCCATCTTTGCCAAGAACAGAAGTCTCAGGCTGCAGTTTAACTTAATGTTGAGTCGGATGAATCTGAGGCACAGGGGAAAGGTTTGGCTTTGGGAGGGGCCTAAGGATCTGCGAAGAGCTCAGCCAGAACCTGAAGCTGCACTAATAACAAAAGAACAGGTGAAACCATGAAGACCCAAGAACAGCCTGCCTAATTCTTTGAGTTACTAAGGCACAAATTGGTTGTGTACTTAAAAATCTCATTCTTGATTGGTATAAAATACAATGAGTATAATATAATATTAAAAATGGATTTCTGAGGAATCCTGTAGGTATCATAGAAATAAATACTTGGAACATCACACTTTTTTATTTCTTAAAGGAGAAAATGCAGTAGGGAACATCTGGTTGCTTTTGAAAAGCGGCTGAAAGAAGTTCCACAAGAAGATTCTCTTTAAAAGTTGCGGGATTATTGATGTTAGAGTATATTTCACGAAAAGAAAAGAGCATAGGAAAGTACTTTAAATGAGAGAAGTGAGTGATTTCCTTCTCATCTGGGTTATTCCAATGTGAATTTAGTCCACAAATGGTGAGAGGTGAGATAATAACCAGAAGCTCTCAACAGTGTGACATTTCCTGTCACATCATGTTGTGTCAGTCATTGACTCAAAAGGACATTGCGACATTACTCTAAGGAAGTTCTTGTTCAGGTTTTATGGCTCAGTGACTTAGGCCCATCATCTTATCACCAAGTTAGCAGTGGGCTCCTTTGGGCTGTCTGAGGAAGCCTGCAGTTACCATGGGTTCAGAAAGCCTGTGAGGTTCTACAAACTTCTTGCAAATAGCAAAGAATCTACATCCACCTGCTGGATCTTTGCTTTGCCAAACAGAACTTGTGCTGAGGCTGGTTCAGTAGGATTACACCTGCAGCTGTTGGAGGTTCTTTCTTCTAGACTCATATGCAGGTGTTCTAGCAATAATTTGGCAACCCTACAAAGCTAAAGCCAGGTTCTAATAAATTTGAAATGAACTGTAAAATGTGCAGTGAATTTCCATGATTTTCTGTTCCTAGCTGTGAAACTTTGTTTTTCAAAAAGATTTCATAGAAATTGCATATTTTAATAAACTATAGATATTAAGTAAAAGAAATGTATGACCTGCCACTGTTACATCTCTAAAGAGTCATAATAAGACTTGTTAAATGAGGCATAGTAAAAATGCCTTCAGCTGAAAAGTGCTTTTCCAAAAAATATTGTTCTTTTTGAACAAGATTTGACATCTTCATACAAAATCTGGTACTTTTGCTTGTCATACTCAGTACCTTTAGTTCTCAGTAGCTAAATACTTGCATGTGTTATTCACTATTATGCATTTCTTTCTTTAAAGAAGCATTATGTTAACCATAATAGGGATTATATGTATTGACATGACATTTTGTTTATTGCCTGTGGATTTAAAACATAAATAATATTTATAAATGCGTGCATGGATTGATTATAAGATGCGATAAAATCAATAATAACCATAGATGATTAATTCATAGGCCGAAAGACATTTCATGTTTATGAAATTTATTTTAGTAAAAGTTTTAATTTAACCCTGAGAAAAACACTGTACTCACTTTCATTTAAAATATACAATCTTTATATAATAATACAGTAATATTACATATTGCTTTTTAAATTTCTTTGCCTGGTGTAATATTTTTAGGTGTGACAGTAAATGCATTCATTTTTTTAAAGGAAGAACATTAGAAAAAGTAAACAGAAAGCTGTTTAGAAAAACGTTTGTCTTGTTTCTATAGAAATACTCATTAAAACATAACAGAAGTTAACTGAAGCTATTAATTGTTATGATTTTGTGGCAGTTGCTATATTTTTTATGGTTGAGAGAGGTATCGCTCCATATCTTATATCTTCATAGTTGCTCAATAGTTTGACTCACTAATACATAACGAGTATTTAGTTATCGAGCGGTGCATTTTATTGTCAAATTGTAGATAATTAGTGCTTTTCCATGTACATATGGTTAGGAAGAACTTGGATTTGAACTCAGGATCTGTCATGCCAGAGCCCATACTCTTATCCAATTTGCTGCACTATCTTACCTGTAGTTGACAGAACTCCTTGGGAAGGGAACAATTTTCCAGACTGTCTAGACTGCCCAAGACTTCCAGCACCGACTGCAAGCACAGGGATGGGGAGAGGGTCACTGAACCACCTTCAGGTTTCATAACTTACTAGAAAGACTCACACAATTCACTGAAAGCCAGTGTACTAATAGTCACATGTACTCTAGGGAAAGCAAAAAGGAAGGGAAATGTATGTTCTTGTTTTACAGTCTCATTTTTTTTGTATTAATGAAGTCCGGGAGGATTTGAGATTCAAAGCTCTGTTGTCCTCAGGGACACCTCACTCTCCCGACAGAAGGACAACAGTAACAGAGAACTGCCAACCAGGGAAGCTCATTCAAACTTTCGTCCCAAGAGTTTTCATTGGGGCTTCATTAAATAGTCACCAAATTATTGCTCTCATGGCTGAAGTCAATTTGCAGCCACCCCTACCCAGATATCACCTGGGCCTGATATCATATCACACAGAACCCCCACCCTCTAAAACCATGGCTTTTCTCACTGGCCTGGCCAGCCTGTGTAACCTCATTAGCATAAACTTTGTTACTCTTGGTGTATGTCCACCACAAGTAACAAAGACACTATTACCCAGGAAATTTCAGGATATTATGGGTTACCTCCCAGGAGCCAGGGCAAAGTCCATAGCTCTCTTCAGAAACCAAATTCCTTACTATTCTAACTCCTTTATCCATTTACAGTTCCCAGAATCCCCTAATCTCTCACTATAACTTTGACAATGTTTAAGGTCTTGATTTCTTTGACTTATAAGTTAGCACCTTATTTCAAACAGCCAGTGTTTTGCACTGATATTATGCTGTTATGACTTCTCTCATGTCTTCTGTTGCCCTGTTCCCTTTACATTGTAGCATTACCACATGTATTAGTTAGGGTTCTCTAGAGAAACAGAATCAACAGGGAACACTTGCAAATATAAAATTTATAAAAGTGTCTCACGTGACCGTAGGAACGCAGAGTCCAAAATCCACAGGGCAGGCTGCGAAGCTGATGACTCCAATGGATGGCCTGGATGAACTCCACAGGAGAGGCTCGCCAGCCAAAGCAGGAATGCAACTTATCTCCTCTGAGTCCTCCTTAAAAGGCTTCCCATGATTGCATTTAGCATCACTAATTGCAGAAGACACTCCCCTTTGGATGGAATCAGCTGTGGATGTAGCTAACGTGATCATAACCTAATCCTATGAAATGTCCTCATTGCAACAGACAGGCCAGTGCTTACCCAATCAGACGAACAGGTACCACAACATGGCCAAGTTGACACCTGTCCCTAACCATGACAGTCCACCCCTTGTCAACTTGGCACCTATACCTTAGATTTCCAAATGAAAACAAAAATAAGCACACATTTTTTCTTTTACCTGACAATACTCAACTGTCCTGCATATAACTGGAAACACATTAAATCTCTCCAGAATAGGGTGCAAATCCTTGGACAACATTCATTCTTAAACTTGATATCTTACAACTTAAATAGTATAACACAAACAAAACAGCATTACAGTCCTCGTTTCTGTAATTGATCACGTGGTCGAAGTTCATATTTATCACTACCTTCTTCCACTACCCATTCCATGTTCCCTTTCCCCTCAGCAAGCACTTCAGCTGGCCGTGGTTCTTTGCCTGGTGGGGTGACCCAAACCTTCATTCCTGAAGTCTCAGAGCCATTAGTGGTCCTGCCTGGATTGTGTTGTTGCAGTTTTCCATTGATTTTAATCACAGGGCATGGTAGTACTAATAGACGCCCCAGGGGATCTCCTATATTCCAAGAAAACTCTTCTTTACCTCCATTATGTAGTTGCAGTCCTACTTCCTTCTGATAGTCAGGGTCAATTACCCCAGACAATAATGTAATTCCCTTCTTGGTGTGTTGATCCAGAGGCATAAGTAGCCCAAAGTGGCCAGGTGGCAATCTTAACTTCCAGTTCAGTGGTATCACTGTTGTTTCTCCTGGAGAAAGCACACCCCGTTTTGGAACTAAAACCTGTAGACCAGCAGAACTCAGGGTAGCAGGGACAGGAAGCAAAAATTTTCCCAGTGGATCACTAGGAGTAATAGTGAGTGGCACCACACCCATTTCCACCCCTTGGTTCCTGGACCCATGGATCCTGGCTATGGGAGAAACAGCACCATACAGTGGACGCTGATTCAGAGCATACACAGCTTCCTGGAGAACATTACCCCAGCCTTTCAAGTTTTTGCCACCTAGTTGGCACCGTAATTGAGTTTTCAAAAGGCCATTCCACCGTTCTATCAATCCAGCTGCTTCTGGATGATGGGGAACATGGTAAGACCAGAGAATTCCATGAGCATGTGCCCATTCCCGCACTTCATTTGCTGTGAAGTGTGTTCCTTGATCCGAAGCAATGCTATGTGGAATACCATGGCGATGGATAAGGCATTCTGTAAGCCCACGGATAGTAGTTTTGGCAGAAGCATTGCGTGCAGGGAAAGCAAACCCATATCCAGAGTATGTGTCTATTCCAGTTAGAACAAATCGCTGCCCCTTCCATGAAGGGAGTGGTCCAATGTAATCAACCTGCCACCATGTAGCTGGCTGGTCACCTCGGGGAATGGTGCCATATCGGGGGCTGAGTGTGGGTCTCTGCTGCTGGCAGATTGGGCACTCAGCAGTGGCTGTAGCCAGGTCAGCCTTGGTGAGTGGAAGTCCATGCTGCTGAGCCCATGCATAACCTCCATCCCTACCACCATGACCACTTTGTTCATGAGCCCATTGGGCAATAACAGGAGTTGCTGGGGAAACAGGCTGACTGGTATCCATAGAACGGGTCATCTTATCCACTTGATTATTAAAATCTTCCTCTGCTGAAGTCACCCTCTGGTGTGCATTCACATGGGACACAAATATCTTCATGTTTTTAGCCCACTCAGAAAGGTCTATCCACATACTTCTTCCCCAGACCTCTTTGTCACCAATTTTCCAATTATGGTCTTTCCAAGTCCCTGACCATCCAGCCAAACCATTAGCAACAGCCCATGAGTCAGTATACAAACGCACCTCTGGCCAGTTTTCCTTCCAAGCAAAATGAACAACCAGGTGCACTGCTCGAAGTTCTGCCCACTGGGAGGATTTCCCCTCACCACTGTCCTTTAAAGACACCCCAGAAAGGGGTTGTAATGCTGCAGCTGTCCACTTTCGGGTGGTACCTGCATATCGTGCTGAACCATCTGTAAACCAGGCCCGAGTTTTCTCTTCCTCAGTCAATTCACTGTAAGGAACTCCCCAAGAGGCCATAGCTCTGGTCTGGGAAAGAGAAGGTAATGTGGCAGCAGGAGTGGAAACCATGGGCATCTGTGCCACTTCTTCATGTAACTTACTTGTGCCTTCAGGACCTGCTCTGGCTCTATCTCGTATATACCATTTCCACTTTACAATAGAGTGCTGCTGTGCACGCCCAACTTTATGGCTTGGTGGGTCAGACAACACCCAACTCATGATAGGCAACTCAGGTCTCATGGTAACTTGGTGGCCCATGGTTAAGCGTTCAGTCTCTACTAAGGCCCAGTAGCAGGCCAAAAGCTGTTTCTCAAAAGGAGAGTAGTTATCTGCAGCAGATGGTAAGGCTTTGCTCCAAAATCCTAAGGGTCTGCGTTGTGATTCTCCTACTGGGGCCTGCCAAAGGCTCCAGACAGCATCTCTATTTGCCACTGACACTTCCAGCACCATTGGATCTGCTGGATCATATGGCCCAAGTGGCAGAGCAGCTTGCACAGCAGCCTGGACCTGTCGCAGAGCCTCCTCTTGTTCAGGTCCCCACTCAAAATTGGCAGCTTTTCTGGTCACTCGATAAATGGGCCGGAGTAGCACACCCAAATGAGGAATATGTTGTCGCCAAAATCCAAAAAGACCAACTAGGCGTTGTGCCTCTTTTTTGGTTGTGGGAGGGGCCAGATGCAGCAATTTATCCTTCACCTTAGAAGGGATATCTCGACAAGCCCCACACCACTGGACACCTAGAAATTTTACTGAGGTGGAAGGCCCCTGTATTTTTGTTGGATTTATCTCCCATCCTCTGACACGCAAATGCCTTACCAGTAAATCTAGAGTAGTTGCTACTTCTTGTTCACTAGGTCCAATCAACATGATATCATCAATATAATGGACCAGTGTGATGTCTTGTGGGAGGCAGAAACGATCAAGGTCTCTGCGAACAAGATTATGACATAGGGCTGGAGAGTTGATATACCCCTGAGGTAGGACAGTGAAAGTATATTGCTGACCTTGCCAGCTGAAAGCAAACTGTTTCTGGTGGTCCTTACTAATAGCTATTGAGAAAAAGCATTTGCCAGATCAATAGCTGCATACCAGGTACCAGGGGATGTATTGATTTGCTCAAGCAATGATACTACATCTGGAACAGCAGCTGCAATTGGAGTTACCACCTGGTTGAGTTTACGATAATCCACTGTCATTCTCCAAGACCCATCTGTTTTCTGCACAGGCCAAATAGGAGAGTTGAATGGGGATGTGGTGGGAATCACCACCCCTGCATCTTTCAAGTCCTTAAGAGTGGCAGTAATCTCTGCAATCCCTCCAGGAATACGGTATTGCTTTTGATTTACTATTTTGCTTGGTAGGGGCAGTTCTAGTGGCTTCCACTTGGCCTTTCCCACCATAATAGCCCTCACTGCACGAGTTAGAGAACCAACGTGGGGATTCTGCCAGTTGCTCAGTATGTCTATGCCAATTATACATTCCGGAACTGGGGAAATAACTACAGGATGGGTCCGGGGGCCCACTGGACCCACTGTGAGACGGACCTGAGCTAAAACTCCATTGATCACCTGGCCTCCATAAGCCCCCACTCTGACTGGTGGTCCAGAGTGACGTTTTGGGTCCCCTGGAATTAATGTCACTTCTGAACCAGTGTCTAATAATCCCCGAAATATCTGATCATTTCCTTTTCCCCAATGCACAGTTACCCTGGTAAAAGGCCGTCGGTCTCCTTGAGGAAGACTTAGAGGAAGGTCAACAGTATAAATTTGTGGCAGTGTAACAGGTTTCTTCCCCATAGGGACCTGGCCTCCCCTTCATTCAAGGGGCTCAGGGTCTGTAAACTGTTTCAAGTCTGGAAATTGATTAAGGGGCCGTGATTCTGTGTTTTTGTAATTCAGGTTAGACTTCTGTTCCCTTGACCTAGAACTCTTTTGTTTATACAGCTCCAACAAGAATTTAGTAGACTGCCCTTCTATTGTATTTCTAGGCACCCCATGATTTACTAGCCAATGCCACAAATCTCTGCGTGTCATATAATTTTGATGCCTCCTTTGAGTTTGTTGTCTATTATAATACCCACGTCTACCCTGTCTTTGGTGATTAAGTGCTGCCACCTGGCTTCTGCCAACTCGGGATCCTGTCATCCCCATTGTGTTTAAGGATTCCAGCTCAGTGACAGCAGTTCCTACAGTAATATCTGACCTACAGAGAATTGCAACCACAGAGCTCTTGAGGGATGATGGTGCTAGTCTCACAAACTTATTTCTCACTGTTCTGGTAAAAGGTGCATCTTCTGGACATTCCTGGGGTGTAAGAGCAGGCTTTGCATGATAAATCCACTCTAACATCCCAATCTCTCTAAGCCTCTGGATCCCCTCATCTACATTATACCAGGGCAGTTCTGGCATTTCAACCTCAGGTAATGTTGGCCACCTTTTGATCCATGTTTCAACCAACCACCCAAACAAGCTGTTAACACCTTTTCTAACTGCTCTAGCTATAACATTGAATGCAGAATCTCTGCTTAGTGGGCCCATATCAATAAATTCAGCCTGATCCAGCCTTATATTCCTCCCACCATTATCCCACACTCTTAAAATCCATTGCCACACATATTCCCCTGTTTTCTGTCTATATAAATTGGAAAACTCACACAGTTCTTTTGGAGTATAACGTACCTCCTCATGTGTGATACTTTGTACCTCACCTTTAGGGGCCTGTTGGGACTTTAGTCTAGTTATAGGTCTAGAAGAAATGAGGGGTGGTGGGGGTGGGTCATGAAAAGAATTAGAAATATCTTCCAAGCCATTTGCTTCAGGGCTTTCATTTGCAGTTTCATCTGGTGAAACAGGATTAATAACTCTAGGGCTAATCCCTTCAGGAGGAGGTTGGGTGGCCAATTCCTCAAGGCAGGCTGAAGGTGGGGCGGCTATGTCCTCAGGGCAGACTATTACAGGGTTATCTAAAGAAGGCTCAGCATGGTCTAGGGTTTCAACCTCACCCCCAACATCATTATCAATCCATATGTCACCATCCCATTTTTCAGGGTCCCACTCCTTTCCAATCAATGCCCTCACTTTAACGGCAGACACCATGCAAGACTGAGATTTCAGTTTACGTTGTAAAGTTGCTACTCTAACAATAAGATTCTGAGTCTGATTTTCAGAGATCTCAAGTCTACGGCTACAGGAAATAAAATTTTCCTTGAGGATACTCATAGAAACCTCTACATCTTTCAGACGGCACTTAAGCTTCTTGTTTGAAGCCTTAAGCCCATCCCTTTCACCCTTTAATGCAGACAGTGTATCTAACAACAACCAACCAACATCTCTATAACTCTTATTTCTACAAAACTCTGTAAAGGTGTCAAGAACATTATCCCCCAGAGTCTGGCTTCGTACAAGTGAAGCATTAGGAGAATCGAATGATGATATTTTGACTATCTCCTTTGCCAACTCAGTCCATGGATTGGGAGTGTCATTCTGATTATGGGAATCAGAGTCCTTAGTGTCTCTGAGCCCAGTCAGAGTAGAAAACCATTCATAAAAACCCATTTTTAAGATTCTGTTCCTTAAGAACCACTCCTGGTACCAAGATGTATTAGTTAGGGTTCTCTAGAGAAACAGAATCAACAGGGAACACTTGCAAATATAAAATTTATAAAAGTGTCTCACGTGACCGTAGGAACGCAGAGTCCAAAATCCACAGGGCAGGCTGCGAAGCTGATGACTCCAATGGATGGCCTGGATGAACTCCACAGGAGAGGCTCGCCAGCCAAAGCAGGAATGCAACTTATCTCCTCTGAGTCCTCCTTAAAAGGCTTCCCATGATTGCATTTAGCATCACTAATTGCAGAAGACACTCCCCTTTGGATGGAATCAGCTGTGGATGTAGCTAACGTGATCATAACCTAATCCTATGAAATGTCCTCATTGCAACAGACAGGCCAGTGCTTACCCAATCAGACGAACAGGTACCACAACATGGCCAAGTTGACACCTGTCCCTAACCATGACACCACACAACTAGAACAACTGGAATTTGGGCATTCCTAGCCTCTTTTCCAAACTCAGGAGGCAAATCAATAATGTTAGTAACAAGGTAGCAGACTTGTTTGTAAAAACACATTTTTGAAGAAATGTATTTTAAAACTTTACAGAATTATCCTAAGAAAGAAAGGTTGGCTCTTAATGGAGTAGGGCTTAATTATTATCACAGATCTTCCAATAACTGTACGAGTGGGTCTAAAAAATTCTAATAACTTTTGATGAAGCGGCTTGTTTACTTCTTGAAGGGGACTTCATAAAATATTATTGAGACATCTTTGTCTTCTACTTTGTAAACAAAGTTTCCCAAAACCATTGTGGAAGGGGCCTACATGTTCTTTCATATTCCCTCATGATTCTGAGGAAACTCTCTGTAAATCTAGTCTTAGAATGACTTTGGTAATTAACAATTTCCTGAACTAATTATAAAATCCTCACTAACCCAGGTTATATAGCTATTGATGCTATTTGATTTTTCACGAGAAAATATTCTCAGGTTTCTGAAAATTCTCAATTTCTAAGGAAACATATTATTTACCTCTACTCTAGAGGCTTCTTTACCAAATCCCTTTTATACATTGCCTCCTTTCTGTAGCCTCAACTCTTCTCTTAACAAAAAAACTGTGATATTATGACCATCATATTCTTAGAGAAAAACTTATATGACCCCACATAAAAAAATGTATTTGGACTTATTATGCCTATATATCTCCTTTTCCAGTGACATATATGGAAATGGAGTTACTTGTTTTACATTCTTATTTTTTTAGTATAAATGTAATATCTATACATTAAGGATATTTGAACAATAATAAACATATAAGAAAAACAACACACTCATTTATAAGCATTAATATTTGAGAACATCAGTTTACAAATGTTTTTGGAATAACATTTTAATCTTGATGCATATATAATTTACATTACATTATTTCAAATTAAAATAAAATAAATTCTTCTGCTTATATACACTCATAAATATATTTTTAATCATGAAATTTCAAGCTGCTTATCTGTCACCTTACAGCATAATACATGTAAATTTAAATATTCCACTATTTTGAATATCATTATGACAATTTCTGTGAAAAACAATTTCTCATCTTTGAGGTTATTTCCTTGGACCTGAATTCAAAAGTATAATTTCTAAGCAAAAGAAATGACTCTGAATTTCTGATATTCTTGCAAGCAGTGGGGACAGCCAACTCAATAGGCCAAGCCTTCGTTCTTGAGTTTTGCCCCTATGGAAATTTTTCCTGCCAAGGATAGGCCTCAATAAGGCCTAAAAGCCACCCCCAGAGAACCTCTTTTGTTGCTCAGATGTGGTCTCTCTCTCTAAGCCAACTTGGGTGTTGAACTCACTGCCATCCCCTTACATGGGACATGACTCTCAGGAGTATAAATCTCCATGTCCACCTGGGACCTTGCATCAAGGGATTGAGAAAGCCTTCTTGATCAAAAGGGGAAAGAGAGAAATGAAACAAAATAAAGTTTCAGTGGCTGAGAGATTTCAGAGTTGGGAGGTTATCCTGGAGGTTATTCGTATGTGCTGCATAGATATCCCATTTTAATTCATGGTGTATTGGAGTGGCTAGAGGGAAGTACCTGAAACTACCGAGCTGTGTTCCAGTACCCTTGATTCTTGAAGATGATTGTATAGAAATATAACTTTTACAATGTGATCATGTGATTATGAAAACCTGTATATGATGCTCCTTTTATCCATGGTATGGACAGATGAATTAAAAAAATGGATAAAAATAAATAAATAATAGGAAGGACAAAGGGTAAAATAAATGGGGTAAATGGAAATACTAGTGATCAATGAGAGGGAGAGGTAAAGTTTATGGTATGTATGAATCTTTTCTTTTTTCTTTCTATTTCTTTTTCTGGAGTGATGCAAATGTTCTTAGAAGTGATCATGGTGATGAATACACAACTATGTGATGATAGTGCAAGCCGTTGATTGTACACCATGTATGGAATGAATGTGTATGAAGATTTTTCAGTGAAAGCACTTGAAAAAATAAAAATAAAAAAATATATTTTAAAAAAGAAATGTCTCTGAGCTGGTATTTAGAGTATTTCATGGTTCTATTAGTATTAGCTCCTTGTATTGTAAATGGATCCAATAATCAGGGACTGTAAAACTGCTTTGTTGTTCTGAGACAATTTTGTGTAAGACACCATATATTCTTTATGTGCTCAGATAATGACATGAGTACAAGCATTGCAGGTAGGAGACAAACCCATATCTGGAGTATGTGCTAATTCCAATAAGGACACATTTTTGTCCTTATTAGGTATAAGTGGTCTGGTGAAATCAGGCAACCCTGTGGCTGGCTGGTCTCCTTAAGTAACAGTGCCACAGTAAGGGTGAAGAATCGATTTCTGCTTTGAGAAGTTTAGGCATTCAGCAGTAGAAGAAGCTGAATTATATTAGAAGAGTAAATACCCTTGATGTTGATGCCCCTTATAGTCTCCATCCATGCTACCAGGGCCATTCTCTTAAGGGCTCATTTTACCTGCTTTGAAGTTGCTGAGAAGAGATGCTGACTAATATCTCTTTATTGTTGAGTGACTCCTCTGCTATAGATAATTTCTGGTGGGCCTTAACCTAACAGACAAAGATCTGTACACTCTGACCCGCTCCCATAGGACCACACACATGCTTCTACCTAGAGAAGAATGTCTCTGATATCCTAGCATTGCTCCTTCCAGATGCCTACCCAACCAACCAAGCCATTTTTCACTGCCTGGGTTTCATGTATATTGATTTCTCGTACTGCTTCCCCCTTCAAAATGAATGCCTTGGAGGTCTTATCCATTCCTTCCCTTCACTGCAGTACTTTAAGACTTCCTGCAAGATTATATCTAATGCCACAATATTGATCCGGCTACCTGTGAAGCAAGCTTGATGCTTTTCTCTCTCTGTCAGTTGGTTATAGATTACTTCATAGGGCATGGTCTGAGGTAGGGGCTCAGATCTCCAATAGAAGTAGGTCCCATAAGAATGCACTATTTTATGTTATTTAATTATGCCTTGTAGTCCTGATCTTGACCAGTTTTAACTTCATGTTTCCACAGTGGGATGAATGCCTGCTATGCCTGCCTGACCTTATTACTCAGTGGATCTGATAGTATTAAGTTCATGTTGGACACATGTCTAGACTCTTTGTTCAGATAGTTAGTCACTATTAGGACTTTAGAGTATGTGAGGAGTCATTTTTATCAAGTAGAAAGCTTTAAGTGGCATGATGACTCCAGAACCCTAGGAAACCCTAGGTAATTGTGTTGAGAATTTCCTACCAGGCTACAAGATACCCAGTAAAAGATTCTTATTTCCACTCACACTTTTACTCCACTCAGATTTTTTGGTTTATATGGCTTGAATTGTCAAGAAACTTGAATTTACTACTGAACCCTCTTATAGTCTTAGATTACATCAAAATTTGCAGTCTTTAGTGTTCCCTGAGATTGAATAAAAGAAGTATTGTCAAGTTAGAGAAATGCTACCTCCAATCTGACCAAGTGGTCTGACTTTTCTTGGAGGAAGGTAGTGAAGAAGATAAGTTTATCAAGCTCTCTGCTTCATCCTAGCCCTTAGTGTCTCACTTTTTAAAATTCCATAGTCCTAGGTCTGACATAAGTGACCTGCCAAAGCTGGAATTCCAGGGTTCTTTATATCCTTCCTCTTCTACAATGAGGTCTTGGCCCTGTTTATCTATGTACATCTCATTAAATGCTATCATGGAAGCCCTCCATCTTTCACAGCATTTCTTGATTCAATAATTTGCTCATCTGACACTATCATTTTCTTTTCCAGGTTAACAGAATAAGTAGTGAACAAAAGACAGACAATTGAGAAAGTCATTTTAGTATTTCCCCACACCGTTCAAGATCTATAATTGCCACCTAACCCAATCTTTCTTCTACCTATACATTATCCCAACCTAGCAAGTGAGATTATTTAGCAATTGTGTTGCTGTTGTTTACTAGGGATTATTCCCTTACTATTAGCAACAGGATCATTATGAGTGATCTAGTGCCACAATCTCATTATGAGTGTATGAATATCTGCTTTCTAGTTCCACCCCTAGCTACTGACTTTATCACTCTCAGTTTCCCTGAATGACAAGGCTGAAAGCAGCTTACTACTAAATAGTCTATGTGGAAGTTAATCCATATGCTCAAGCGAGATACAAGGGCAGTAACACCAAGAGGAGGGAATGTCAGTCACAATTATTAGTGCTTTTTCTCCTGAGAATTTGTTAAAAAGTCTACTGCTTTGAATCACAGAACTGTTTGCCAAGGAATCAGAATAAATGCTTATCCTTTTGCCTCCATCCTACATTTGTCAGTAGTAGACTTTTCACAGGCAGCATAATTCTTTCTCCTGACTTCTGGGTTGACCATGCATGAGCAAGAAATTGTTCCCCAGGAGAAGGCAGAACAAGATGGTGACATAGGGAGGTATGAAATTTACCTAGTTCTCCAGAGCAGCTAGTAAAGCCAGGAACTCTCTGAAACAACTGTTTGGGGCATACATTGTACACCAGCCTGAATGGGTGGAAGGGCCAAGATCTCAGCAAGAAACTAAGTAAAGCCCCTAAACTATGTGGACCTGATGCTCCTCCCCCACTGGCACAGCAGGCTGTTGGAAACAGTTCCCCATTGGAAAGAGAAGCATTCTCTACTGGGAGCAAGGGAAGATAGCACAACCAAGCTCCAATTGAGGTTTTATTTTGCAAATTTGGATTGCTGAAAGCAAGCTCTAGGCATAAGATAAACCAAGAATAAACAAGAATGTAACACTGAGGTCTCTCCTAGCAGATAGAAGAAGGGTTTGATGAAGGAAAAAGAAAAAGAAGGCTTTTGGAATCAGCCAAATTCAGAATACTGGAAAAAGGTTGTGCCCCAACAAAAGAGGTACATACAGCTGGGTACCGACTCCAGCTCCAACTGGCAAACCTTGGGGACTGAGCAGTGGCTCTGAAAAAGAATTTTATTTTAATTATTTATTATTATTATTATTATTAGCCCTTTAAAAAGTGTTCTAAATAGCTCAGAGAATGCCTCAGGCATTTTCAATATTCAGTGCTGACTTAGGCAACAGCAGAGTTAAGACTGATCTAAGAGACTAAGTAACAAGTCAAATAAAAAGAAAATTCTGTAAAGTGTGTACCTTCCTCCAAGAGAAAGGTAGGAGGAGACCAGCTCAAGTAGCAACACTCCTTCACAGAATTCAGACCCAAGGTGCCGGGAATTAGAAACAACTTAAGCTTGCCATCCACCTCAGTCATTGTCTCAACCACGTCCCTGGTAAACTGAGAATTGAAGGCTCTACACTTTATGCCAGTGGGGAGCTGTGGACTGACTAGAGCCACCTGCTGGTCATGATAAGAAAAGCAGAGAATTATAGGCTCTACAGGAAAGGCAGGCAACCTGCTGGGTTTCATTTTTAGGGAAACTTGATACTGATACCACCTTCTCTAGAGGCCTGGACCTGCCAATACCTGGGAAAATCTGATTGGAGTTGATCATATCTGGGAAGTGTTCCTCAGAAAAAGGTTTCGTATAAGCAGGGCAAGAACCAGAAAAACAAGAGCTGAAAAAATCTGATCAGTTAAATAGGAGCTGTGTTAGAGGTCTAGAATAAGTTGAACTAAATGCCAAAGACCAGAAAGAGTGCAATGCCAATCAACAAGAAAATCCTAGGTACAGAGTAAAAGCAACCTCCAAAATACTCTAATCAAGGAAATCAGATGCCTGAGCACCAGCAAAAAATTATGAGCCATAATTGGAAAAAAAAAGATGTGGCTCAAAGGAAAACACTAACACTATAAATAAGATACAGGAGTTGAAACAATCAATTAAAGTTGTTCAAACAAGCATGCTAAATACATTCACAAATCAAATCAATGAGTTGAGGGAAGATATGGCAAAAAAGATGAAGGATCAGTAGAATACACTGGGTGATTATAAAGAAGAACTCGAAGGCTTGTAAAAACAAATGGCAGAGCTTACAAGAATGAAAGGCATAACAGAAAACATGAAAAGGAAATCGAGACAACAGAAGATTTGAAGAGAGAGGAAAGGATTAATGAATTAGAGGACAGAACATCTGAAATCCTACACATAAAAGAACAAGTAGGATACATAATGGAAAAATGTGAACAGGGTTTCAGGGAATTGAATGACAACATGAAATATGCAAATATATGTGCTATGGTTGTCCTAGAAGGATAATGAAAGGAAAAGGGGCAGAAAGAATAATGGAGGAAACAATCACTGAAAATTTCCAATCTCTTGTCAAAGACATAGAGTTACAGATCCAGGAAGCACAGTGTCCCCAGACGGAATAGTTCCAAAATGGACTTACTCCAAGACACTTACTAATAAGATTGTCAAATGTCAAAGACAAAGAGAGAATTCTAAAAGCAGCAAGAGAAAAGCAATCCATCACATACAAGGGAAGCTCCATGAGACTATGTGAATATTTCTCAGCAGAAACCAAGGAGTCAAGAAGGCAGTATAATATTTTTAATATACTGAAAGAGAACAGCTGCTAGCCAAGAATTCTGTATCTGGCAAAACTGACCTTCAAAAATGGAGGTGAATTTAAAATATTTTCAGGCAAACAAGCCCTGAAAGAATTTATGAACAAGTGACCTGTCTACAAGAAATAATAATGTACACACTATATGCAGACAGGAAAACTCAGGAGAGAGAGGTCTGGAGAAGAGTAGATGAATGAAGACTATCAGTAATGGTAAAATGAGAAGAAAATAAAATATGATACAACAGAATAAAGTAATGGTGCATGCAACAATGTGGGTAAACCTTGAGGACATTGTTTTCAGTGAAATTAGTCAGGGCACATATTGTATTCCTTATATATTCACTAATATTAAAGAACGTTAATGAGTGAAATTTGAAAGTCAACATTGAGAAAGTAGGTTATCAGGAGATAGAAGGAGGCCAGACCTTGGACATTTGATGCTGAATGAGTACAGAGTGTTCAACAGGATTGATTATAAAGATACAGAAATGAACAGTAAATACTATCTGATGGTGGCACAATATTGCAAGTACACTGAATAAAAATGAGTGTGACTATAGTTAACAAAGGCTAAGGACATGTATGACACCAAAGAAAAGATAGAAGATAAAGACTGGGACTATATAACTTAATGAAACAAGAGTGGACAACGATGATGAATAAAGGTACAGATATAATAAAATTTTTACATGAAGGAGAACAAATGAATGTCAACCAATGTCAGGTGTTGAAAATGGGATGTGTTTTAGTTTGCTAATGCTGCCAGAATGCAATGCACCGGAAATGAAATAGCTTTTATAAAGGGGACTCATTTAGTTACAAATTTATAGTTCTTTGGGGGAAAGGAAGCTGGCTTTCCTCTGACTCTCTCTCACATAGGGGGGCATATAGCAATTTCTGCTGGCCCTCCCTCTGACTTCTGGGTACCAAAGGCTTTCCCCAGGGTGAATCCTTTCTGCATCTTAAAATACCTGAGTTGTGCTGGGCTAAGCTGAACTGTAGTGAGGTGCTGAGCTCCCTTATAAACTCTCTTTTCAGCTTCCAGCTAATAAAATTAAATATTACTCACTGCAGAAGACATTCCCCTTAGCTGACCACAGGTGTAATCAGCCATAATGAATTTCATATACTGATGATGTAAGTCCACAGCAATAGAACAACTAGGCACCATCACCTGGCCATGTTGACACCTGGTCCTAACTCCTACAGAATCCATCCCTTGTCAGTGTAACACCTATACATATCACCTTAAACCATACTTACTCTCTAAATAAAAAACAATAACAGAAATATTTTTCACAAACTCTAAATAGAAAATCATAAAAGACATATTTTTTTTCACCCAACAATGTTTATCTGTCTTGCATGCAATGCACTAAGTCTTTCCATATAAAAAATGCATGCCATACCGGAGACCTGGGTTTGATTCCTGGTGCCTGCCTTTGCAAAAAAAAAAAAAAAGAAAAGAAAAAACTTCATTTAATCACAATATCACAAAAGCCTTAAATCATTTCAATAACAATACGAATACAATACCGTCTAAAAAATAGTGCCAAATCTCATCAAAATCAGTTACAGGCATGATCAGTCCTAAAGTAAAATTGTCCACTGGCTGTGAATCTGAGAACTTAGAGCAAATTATCTGCTTCCAATATACAAAGAAGAAAAGGTCATAGGATAAATGATCCCATTGCCATAGGGAGAAATTTGAAGGAAAACAGGGGTCACCAGACCTAAACACCTCTGAAAATCTTAAGGGAAAACTCTATTAGATTTCAAATTCTGAGAGTCATTCATCATCAGGGCTTTAGAAAGTGGCAGTCCAACCCTTTCCACAGGCCTATGCAGTGGCCCTCCACTGCAGAGTTTTCTCCAAACACTGATATGAGGCTTGTAATATTGGGGAACATTGGGGAGACCATCTTTTACACAGCCACACTCTCCTCATGTATCTGGGTGGCACCCAGATTCTCTGCCATCTCTAGGGCACATGCTCAACTCCTTCAGAATAATGGGGTTGCAGCCAGGCTTCCCTAAATCACTGGGGAATGTGCTGCCCCCTCTCCAAGACATGGGGCACCAGAATTCTTCCCAAACATTAAGGTAGAAGGCCTGCCTTCTGCCTCTGGAGCAAACTCACCCCCTCCACGCATACAAACTAATCCATTCTCCCGTCCCAAGTTTTCTTAGCTTCAAACCTTAGCTTCCGTGGTTTTGTCTCTGAGGTTATTATTCTTTATATCTGTCCATTTTTTGTCCCTTCCTGTTCAGACCAACAGTAGCTCTGTTTATAAAGGTCTCACACAAAAAAAGAGTTGATGTGGCATGTAACATTCAGGGATTAAAGCCATCATACCATAGGATCTTGCATAAATCATTTCTGGATAACTCCATTTTCAATCCTAACTTGTCTTGTAATGGCTGACTGTTTCACATTTGGCTAAATCCTCATGTGGGGTTGTACTTTCTGGGGTCTCATTTTCTGGAAGCCAAGAATTTTCCATAATATCAGTTTATGGTTTCTTTGCACCTGAAAGTTCAGTCTTCAGCCTATCCCTTTCTTGTTGTACTTTACTATAAGCTGCAAGGAGAAAACAGGCTACATTTTCCACATTTAGCTTGGAAATGTCCCATGCAAGTATCCAAAATCATCACATTCAAATTCTCCTTTCCATCCAGCACAAGGATTCAATTTTACCAAATTCTCTAGCATCTTAAAACAAGGGTTGCCTTTCTTCCAACTTGCAACAACACACTCCTCTAAGACTTCAACAGAAGTATCTTTAGAATCCATGTTTTTACCAAAAGTCTCTTGAAAGCAATCTAGACTTTATCTATCAAGCTCCTCACAATTCTTCCAGAATCCTCCCCTTATTCATTTAAAAAAATCATTCTAACATGTTTGGTATTTGCAAACATGATAGCATCCCACCTCTCTGGTGCCAAAATATGTTTGACCTGCTGCATACAGCAGAAATGGACTGGCTTTTTAAAATGGGATTTATTTAGTTACAGATTTGCAGTTCTATAGAGGAAAGGCTTTCCCTGTCACAATGGAAGTCATATGGTGGCATCTGCTCGCCTTCCCTCCAACTTCTTGGTTCAAACAACTTTCTACAGGGTGATTCCCTTCTACATCTCCAAATGTTTGGGTCTGAGCCAGCTGTGAGCTGGTTGTGCTGAGCTGTGCTGACCTGTACGGAGCAGCTAACTCCCTTTTGACCTCTGTCTTTTAAGCCTCCAGCTAATTAAATTAGATATCACTCATTGCAAAAGTCTACTCCCCTTAAGCTGACTGCAGATGTAATCAGCCATAGATTAATTTCACATGCTGACGATTTAATTCCACAGCAATGAAACATATGGACATCATCACCTGACTAATCTAATACCTGAACCCAACTACTATGGCATAATATTTGGAAAAAATACAATCAATGCAAACTAAGGTCTAGAGTTACCAGTAACACTGTTGTATGCGTCCATTAAATGTAACAAAGTCTATACACCAAAGCTAAATGTAATAAAAGAGGGATATAAGGGAGGAGTATATTTCTGATGGTGTTGTTTTTCCTTTTTACTTTATTTATTTTTAAATTTTTGATTCTTCATTTTTTTCCTCTTCTTTCTTTGTGGAAGAAATGAAAATATCCTCATATAGATTGTGGTGGTGAACGAATAATTATGTGATTATACCAGGAACTTGATTATTTACTTAGGATGGATTGCACCATGTGTGAATAAAACTTGTTTAGGGTGGGATCATTTTAATTAAGTTGTTTCCATGGAGATGTGACCCACCCAATAGTGGGTAGGACATTTTGAATAAGTAGTTTCCATGGAGATGTGTCTCTACCCATTCAAGGTGAGTCTTAATCCATTTACTAGATTCCTTTGACAGGGTACAATTTTAGAAAAAGCTTTAGAACTGACACAGAAAGAGATGTTTGGAGATCCAGAAAAAAAAAAATGCCCCGCAGAAGCTGTCTGAATCCAGAAGCCAAAGGACCAGCAGATACCACCCATGTTCTTTTGCAGCTGACAGAGGTGTTCCAAACATGATCAGCCTTTCTTGGGTCAAGATAGCTTTCTTTGTATGCCTTAGTTTGAACATTTTATGGGCTTAGAACTGTAAACTTGTAATTTAATAAATTCCCTTTTATAAAAGCAAACCTATTTCTGCTATAATGCATTCTGGCAGCATTAACAAACTAAAATAGGTCACTTTTTTCAGATTGAGATGGCACAGTAATCATTTCTATCTAAGGCCTCATTGGAAGTACTGTTACCGTCTATATTTCTACAGTTTCTTCAAAGCAATCTGGGCCTTTTCTATCAAGCACCTCACATTTCTTCCTGACTAATTATGAAGTATTTTTCAAAATTTTTATCTGAAATAGCAGTACTCCTTCATGATAGCAAAGCTGTATTATTCAAGTGTGCCAGTTTGAAAGTATGTATGTATCCCAGAAAAGCCATGTTTTAATCCTAATTGCATTTTGTAAAGGCAGCCATTTCTTCTAATCCCTATTCAGTACTGTATGTTAGAAACTACAATTAGATCATCTTCCTGGAGATGTGACTCAACCAAGAGTGGTTGTTAAGCTGGATTAGGTGGAGACCCATTCAGGTGTGTCTTGATTATTTTACTGGAATCCTATAAAAGAGGAAATATTTTGGAGAAAGCAGGAGATTCAGAGACAACAGAGCAGAATTATGTAGCCACGAGAAGCAGAGTCCACCATCCAGTGACCTTTGGAGATGAAGAAGGAAAATGCCTCCCAGGGAGCTTAATGAAACAGGAAGCCAGGAGAGGAAGCTAGCAGATGATGCCATGTCCACCATGTGCCTTTCCAGATGAGCGAGAAACCCTGAACTTCATTGGTCTTCTTGAATCGAAGTATCTTTCCCTTGATGCCTTAGATTGGACATTTCTATAGACTTGCTTTAACTGGGATATTTCCTTGGCCTTAAAACTGTAAACTAGCAACTTATTAAATTCCCCTTTTTAAAAAGCCATTCCATTGCTGGTATATTGCATTCCAGCAGCTAGCAAACTAGAACATCAAGTTTCTCTAGAGAAACAGAACTGGCAGGTAATATCTGTAAATATGAGATTTTATAAAAACTGGCTCACATGACTGTGTGATGCACAACCCAAATTCTGTAGGGTGACTGCAAGCTGGGAAGTCTGAGGGAGGAGTTTGATGAATTCTCCAGAAAAAGCTGGCTGACTGGAGAAGAGATGAAAATTCTGTCTTCTGAATGAGGAAAACCATCACTTGTCCTTTAAAGTCTTCCACTGATCGGATGGGATTTGGTTTATTGTTAAAGGTCATCTCCTCATTGACTTCAAATGAAATCAGTCATAGATGTAATCAACTTACTGAGGATTTAAGTCCATGAAATGTCCTCACAATAATAATCAAGCCAGCACTTGCTTAACCAAACAACTGGGCACCATCAACTCACCAAGTTGACATATTAACACACCATCACATATCATAATACTCATTTATTTCAATCAACTTGACCCAACTGGATTCAAGTGAGCTCTTATTGTTTCCTCTCTCCTTTCTTAAATTCTTGTAAAGACTCAACAATTTTCACTTCTGATTGTCTTTCTACACCCCAGACAGTAATATATCTATGTCATCAGATCACATACTATCCATGTACAAAACCTCACTTTATTCCTCATCACAAGTATGTCCAATTTGTGAATGGAAATAATACTTTCATTTTATGAAGAAGACAGTATCCTTCAAGAGTGATAAATGGCATGTAATTTAGCTATATACCCAAGATGAAAAGGTTTATTTTTATGATTTTTCAAAGAAGCAAATATTATTTCCTATTCCATGAAAGTAGTTAATTTCTAATATACTGTGATGGTGAACTCAATAATAATTGTAAAAAAAAGTGAAAAATGAATGTAGCACCTCTGTGATTTAGTCTCACTGTTTGTGAGTGGGGAGAAGGCAAATGAGGTCATTCCATAAATTATCTCTGAGGTCTAGTTCATCTCTAATATTCTGTTATTCTAAGTAAATCCTGACCCTGTTTTTATAAGCAGTCTGTTTTTTCTGATATTGGTAGTGATAACAAACAGATCATTCCATGTCAAGACATTAGGGTGAAGTGAAAGATCTTTTGGATGAAAATATTAGAAATCCACTCCTATTCTACTAAAACAGGGATGGGGAAGAGGATAATTTAATGACAGTCAAATAGCTAATCCTCGTGAAACTCAAAGGTAGGAAGGGGAGTTAAGTCTTACCAGGAACTGAAACCAGAAATTCTTGAATCAGAAAATGATGTTGCTTTTCTGTCAATTCTGGGCCAGATGGTGTCTTTGCTCTGAATATTTCCAAACTAGTGCTTCATTCCTCTCCCTTGACACCTGGATTGTTTTGCATTTTAGTGTGTCCTCAGCCAAATAAGCTGTCTCAGCCCGACTTTGTCCTATTTCTCTATCCAAAATTACTCTGTCTCAATTCCAAATTCATGGTAACAAAGTTTAAGATTGGCCTGACTTCAACCAGGTGTCTGAATAAGTCAGCTGTGGCAGGTGACAAATCTCACAGTACAGTCCAACTGTCAGGGTGCAAAGCGGATCAGCAAGCTGAGAATTTTGTTAAAACCTTTGGAAATGCGGATTTAGAAGACACTCCAAAATAAGTCTAGGACACATAGAACAGACGAGATCATTTTTAAAGGCATGGAAAATAGTTCCTGACATAGATGTGTCTTTCACCCAGACAATATAAACTTCACAATGTTAGACAAAAGTCATTGTGATATATGATTCTATATTTCTTGGAAACAATAATGAATTATTTTTTATGAATTTTTTTATTTGAACAATAATTTCTGTGTCTATATGTGTTCTATGCAACTTCAGAAGAAATATTTCTGATTAAAAAAAACATTACAAGTAGTTATAGACATGTGCACTAGATAGTTTTAAAACCTAAATATCTCTAATTAAATGTCTCTTTGATATAGCCAAAGGCAGGTCCTCTCATGATGGTGCTAACAACTTGTGAAATCTAAGCAGCTCAGAGTTCTAATAGCGTGACCTGGGAGCTGGAAATAATAGCATAAAGACTCAGCTATTCTTTCCAACATTTAGGGTTTACTATAGAAAAATTTAAATATAATAGTTGTGAACTAAATTTCTGTACAGGAAACTTAAGTTTACTGTGAGATGAAATTTAAACCCAGTAAATGTAAAATAAATTTACCAAAACAAGTGTGGAGAAGGGAAATTCTAGAAGACAAGTGCATGCTACTAAAACAATTAAAATGGGAAAAAGTAAGAAATTCTAAGGCAAAGTTGAAGACTTTATATTCACCTTGCAATTACAAAATTTCATATATATAAGCCATTTGAATACTTGTATGATAATCTTCAAAATACAAGATTAAATTGAAGCAATTGTCCTCTTTCTCCACCTTACCCTCTGACAATTGTCCATGGATTCTTCCTCCCCAACTTAACTTACCATAGCATCTATAGGAGTAGCAAAGGGGAAAATTAAAATGTTTAAATTAAGAGAACTTTTTGAAGGGGGCAGAAAAAAATAAATATTCTTCATAAAGAGACTGGGCTAAATTCTCATTTTCTTACTACTGGATATAAAACGTTAGTAAGCCTCAACAGGTGAGTTGGGAAGAACGAGTGCACTATTGATGGCCATGGCAACAGTATATAAAGTATATGACCACCACATGAGTGATAGTTATTTCATGTGTTGACTTGTCTAGGTTCTGATGTCCAGTTATCTGATGAAACACTGGCCCAAATGCTGTTGAGGAGGTATTTTGTAGATGGAATTAATATCTATAATTAGTTGACTTTAAATAAAGTTTAAACTTTCAATATTGGGAGTAAGCCTCATCCAATCAGCTGAAGGACTTAAGAGCAAAGAATTAATAGAAAATTCTGCTTCAAGACCATACCATCCACTCTTTTCTGAACTTCCAACCTGGTAGCCTCCTCTGAGAATTTTAGACTCAAGACTGCAAGATCACTCTTAGGAGAATTTCAAATCTCTGGTTTGCCAATTTCTACAATCACTGAGCAAATTCCTTAAAATAAATCTCATAATATATATATGTTATTATTTCTGCTTCCCTGATGAATGCTGACTTAAATACCACGTGAAAATAAAAGCATCTGGCCATTAGGTCACTCTCTTATATTTAAAAAAAACAAAACACCAAACACTGTCATTTTCTAGATTTAAAATAGACTATCCATTCTGAACCAGAATTTTAATCTCATGTAAATAAAAACTCAGAAAAAAATGGTAAAAAATTGAATAGGTATTTCAATTCTTAAGACCGTAGGCCTGATCTGTGACTCAGTAGGAGAAGTAGGAAACTGAGGACATGATCTATTTGTTCACTCATCCCCTTCCTTTTCTGTATATAACCCACATCTGTTGAATTTATCTCCTCCAGGATTGAGCAGCATGGAGAAATTTAAGAATAAGAATGGAGGCCTATTAATTTGACTTCTGAATTTTGAATTTCTCTCTCTCAGCTTAGTCAAATATACTTTATTCAAAAGCTGGCTCTTTTGAGGAATGTTAGTGTCTCTTTCAGAGACAATACATGGGGACCCTGCTGGACTGTAAAACCTTCCAACACAGGCAATGTATTCTCCAGCTGAGTTCCTATGTCACTCTTTCAATTTCTTACACAACCACTCTGCTATCTCTTTACCCAGAAGATAGCCACTTGAGCAACATCTTTTCAAGATAACTCAATTTACTTTTCATGGCATAGACTTACAGCATGGGAAATAATACTCCCTTACCCCACTACCTCAGAAAGTATCTGTTCCTGCTGCTACACCCTTTCTCATGGGCTTGCCATCCTTCAGGTCCCAATCTCTGTGTTTTCACCTGCCCTGACAAATACCCAAGGACACTTGTTGAATGCTAATCACAATCGTTCTCACATCCCACTTCAGCACTAGCTGGTTTGTCCTAGGAATCTCTAAAGCTCAATTAAACAGTAGGATGTTTACCTCACCCTTGTAAACCATCAGGATCTCCATAACTGCATCTCTAGGGACCCTCTTAATTGGTTTCAATTATAGGAGATACAGCCTTCTTTTATCCTCCTATAATTAAGGGAAATTAAAAAAAGAAAACAAAACAGAGTAGCTACGGATTTTGGAATTTCTTTAAAGAATCTACTGTTCTATTACATTGCTAGCCTTCTCTTACTTCAACAATTGGGATTGATGACTACTCCTTAGTAAGTCTTTAAAGTATGTGACTACACTTCATTTTAAAATGTGGTGACATGTCATTAAGCATTTCTGACCTTGAGACTTTTGAAAAGTTCTGAGACAATAGTACATTATTTTTACATTTTAGCCACTTTTATTTATGAATAACAGTAATACATTATCATTTGAGCTTACAGTTCCCTGTTGAATACATACATATATATGTGTGTGTGTATATATGTAGTCTATATACACACATGGATAGATAGATGGAGAGAGAGAGAGAGAGATGGATAGATTTATTGGCCATTGGATATCCTTGCATATGTGTGTGAAATATCTATTCAAATTTTTACCATTTTTTTAGCTTTTATTTACAAAAAATTACATATTTAAATTTAAGTTATTTCAGTTGTACATAGTCTACTGTTTTTCAATTCATAGACTGTACAACATTGTCATTTGATAAACAGAAGTTATTAATATAGTTCACTTTATCAAGCTTTGCGTGTCTTTAAAGAAATTTGTGACTGTCATAACTCATGAAGATATTAGGCTAAGTTTTCTTCTGGAATTTTTATAGTTTCACATTTCACCTTTTGATGTGTGTGCAATTCATCTGTATTTTGTTCTTTTAATTTCCATAGGAATATTCATTTGACTATGTTATTTCCTGAAAATAATGTCTTCCCAAACTGCATAGCAATGAGGTCTTCTTCATATCAGGGGACTATATTGTGTGGATCTATTTCTGGTATCACTCTTCTGCTTCACTGGTTTATCTATTGTGTATCTTTAACCACACAGTCACAATTTCTGTAGCTTTAGAAAGTATCCCTCACTAGTCACCCATCTTTATTCCTCTTCTGAGTTCCATCATTTCTATTGAAAAAACAACTAGAAATCTTATTTTGCGCATTTGAAAGTTTTCTTTCTTTTCTGGTTGCTTGTGATATTTTTGTATTTTCATTTGGTTTTTGGCAGTCTTTGTATGATATATTTAGTTGCGTTTTTCCTCATAGTTTTCCTACTTGTATTCCATAATGATTTTAAATATCTGAATTCATGTGTTTTTGACAGTGAAAGGAATTTCTCAGGCATTAATTCTTTGGTTATAGTTCTGGCCTGTTTTCTTTGTCTCTCCTTCCCTTCTACAGTTTCCATCCCTTTTCCCCTGCATGCTTCATCTTGAATATTTTCTAATGATCTGTCTTCTAGTGCATTAATACTCTCTTCTTTCCTTTCCAATCTGCTATTAAAACCAAACGTTGGTTTCTGAAGTCCAGTAATAGAATTTTCAGTTGATCCTTTTCATAGTTTTCTGTCCTTTAGCAAGTAATTCTTGTCTTCTACTTTCTTAGAAACGTGAATCACAACTAACTGAAGATCTAGTTCTGAGAACTGTAATAACTGGCTCATTACCATGTCTGTTTCACTATATATATTTGTTGTAATATGTTTTGGTTTTCTTTTGGCTCTTTTTTTCTTAATATGCCTGATGACATTTGACTGAATGCAAGACCATGTAGGTTTTATATGAATTATCTTTCTCCATGAGGGAACACTTCACCTTAATCCAATCACACTAAGATGTTTGGTGGTTGGGCTGCAGGTTTCTAAAACTTGGTCCAACTTTGTTTTTATCTACTACCAAGTAGCTCTCCAGGAGTCCTAATTGATAGTATGGTATTTTTACTACTGTCTTATGGTCTTGACATATCTTGAAATCCAAATTTCATCTCATTGGCACTGTCCAGGCTGTAGGGACCTCCATAGGTAGGTTCAAGTACTTTATCACCTCTTCTTAAATCATACATGATTCCAGAAGCTGTCACAGCTATGACTCCATGCAACAGTCACACTAAAATTTCAAAACAGAAAACTATTTCTGAGACTATTCTATTTCATAAACATAATCCAATATTTCAAAGCTAGAGGTAATATATCATACAGGTTAGAAGTACAATTTATAAGACAGACAATCAGGGAGTGATTTCCAGCTCTATCACTTGACAGATGAGTGGCATTTGACAAGTGACAACAGCTTTGTAGCATTCTTTTCTTATTTATTAATTAATAATAAAATAATAGCAATATATGTTATTTTTTAAATTTTATTTTTTTCATTCAAAATATTTTGAGTATATATCATATTTCAGGTACTGTTTTATATGCTGGGAATACAGCAGTGAACGAATTGGTCAATGAACCCTACCCTCAATGGAGTTTGCATTCTAATGGATCAAGACAAATACTAAATGTCAATAAGCAATCCATTGAGCTGTTGGATTGTCCTAAAGATATGGCAGCTGGCTTATGTTAAGATATGAGGATCAAGTATATCCAGTGAATTCCAAAAGTCTGGAATTCTCCCAGAGCACATGATCCATGGGAGAGAGTTAGATAGATATATTTCTCTGAATTGCCACAGAATATGAAGATATTTGTGTTCTTTATGAATACTCATAACATGATCATTTCTATGAATGTTAGACACCAGCCACTCCTGCCACTGCCCAGTTGATTCATTAACAAAGTGACCATTGAAGCAGTGATAGAGGTTATGCATGGGATGAAGAGGTAGGATTTCTACTCACCAAAGCACAACACAGTCACTGTCAAATTCCCAAATTCCACCAAAAAACAACACTTAACCCCAGATACATACCATTCCCTAAGATTAACAGCCAACTTAACTGGTGAAAAGATAGTACTTTGTTCTTAAGTGGAATAGACACCTAATCTGGAGATGGATTTGTCTTCCCTGCCCAAATTTCCCCCAAATCACTATCCATGTATATGCACAATGCCATATTTACTGTGTTGGGACTAAAACCAAGCACTACTTTTGTTCAAGCAACTTATTCCATAGTAAATGAAGTATGGCTTGGTCCAGACTTTTGGAATTCACTGGAGATACGTGATCCTCATTATCTTAACATAACTCGCCAACAAAACAATTCACCAGTCTTTTGAATACCTAGTTATGTTTATGTCTAGCTGGCAGACCTTTGATAAACTGGAGCAATGTTCTCTGGGATGTGGTATATGTTCTCAATTAGTAGCCTCTATAAATGGTGTTTCCCACATAGCCAAGAATCATAAGTCTATTTAATCAAGGGGTGAATATGATAAATACTTCCTTGACAGAGGGATTTAGTAGGAAAAAAAATTCCTGTTCCTATGACTTTATAGGAATAAATGTCTTATTTACAGTGTGAGGAATGTTCCCACCAAGGAATAAAGTAATGATTTGATTTAACTGGAAATTGAAATTGAGACCCAACCCTTTTGTTTCCTCATGCCAGTGAATAAGCAAGCAAAGTATGGATAGCTGCATTCCTACCTGGTAATCGAACTTGACAATCGAGGGAAAGATTGAGTTTCTACTACAAAGTGTGGCTTCAGAGGAGTATGTTTGTGTCTTAGTTTGGCAGAGATGCTATGATAAATATCATACACTGGGTTGGCTTGAATAAGAAGCATTTATTGTCTCACAGTTTGAAGGCTAGCAGTCCCAAATCAGGATGTCGTCAAGGCCGTGCTCTCCCCTAGGGCTGGTGAAGTTCTGGGGATGACAGTCCTCCATCACATGGCAATCTTGCTCTTCTCTTTGGTTTCTTCTGGATTCTGACATCTACTTTTTTTCTCTCTTTTATTTTTTTCCTATTATTTGTTTTTATCCCATATGTTCTGTTCGTTTGTTGACAAGGTAGATAAAAGGAGCATCAGACACAAGGTTTTCACAATTACACAGTCACATTGTGAAAGCTATATCATTATTCAATCATCCTCAAGAAACATGGCTACTGGAACACAGCTCTACATTTTCAGGCAGTTCCCTCCAGCCTCTCCATTACATCTTGAATAACAATATGATACCTACTTACTGCATAAGAATAACCTCCAGGACAACTTCTCAACTCTGTTTGGAATCTCTCAGCCATTGACACTTTGTCTCATTTTCCTTTATAAGACCTTTAATCATATAGATTAAGGCTCACTGTGATTCAGTGTGGTCTCATATGAAAGGAATCTTTGAATTTCTATTCACAAATGAGTTCATACCTTAACTAGTAATAACATCTTCAATGTCCTACTTAGAAATGGGTTCATACCCACAGAAAAACAGCTTATGATTTGAATGTGTCTTTTTTGGGGTACATGATTCAATCCCCCAAAGTCTGGAAGCATATAATCTCTTGGATTGTCTCATAGTGCTCCCAAGTTCTGTGATTAAAGTCAATGAAAGACATAACTTAATTTTGGCAGAACTACTGGAGGCCCATATGCCTTAGGAATGAATAATTGGGTTATTTCACCAGGCAGAAACTATGAACAGCTGAAGTGCTTGTTGAAAACCAAAGACATATGGAATTAGTAGTAGAAGAAGACACTTATATATGCCAGCCATAGCCACATAACTAGTTACAGACATGAGAACTGTAATAGTTAGGAGAGCTTCCTCATTTTGTTAGGAATGTATATGCATATATATTTACCAATTACTTTAGTTTTTTTCCCATGTCCCATTTCCTAATAGAAGAGATATTAATTGTACTTATGTAATATCTTAGTATTTAAGTTATAGGGTATTAAAGAGAGTGTGCATCAGCTAGAAGGATAAACTTCACCAAAGGACAAAAAAGGAATTTTGCATCCTCTTTTGGAAAAAGAATTAGAGTGTAATTGGTAGTATCTTGTATAGTTGTATCATTTTAAATGGGAGCTATAGTTGTATCCATTTTAGATAGAGTTGCTATTCCTTTAATTGAAAATTTATATGCTTTAAAGAGATGTGGATGGACACTAAGTGACAAAAGGTCGACTGTGTCGACCTTGTAATGTGTCAATTTAGGACAGTTAAACTACAGTTCCTGGAATTCCTTTACCTGTGCTTTTTATTAGTATGGGCCATAAGAAGCATTTTTGCACAAGATTTGGGAGGTAGAAACGAAGTAACAATCATGGACTTTTGTTCATAGAAGGTAGCTGCAAGTTCATCAGGTACTTTTGTAGCTCTCACTTGGTTGCTTTCTGCTGGCTTACTTTACATGGGTGAGCAGCCAGGCTTGTGATTGTTATATTTTCCTCTCTCTCCTTCCTGGTTCAGCTACTCCTGCTCCTGGGCAGTTATGTTTAGCTCCATCCCGAAGCAAGGCAATTTCTCCTGCAGGACACCCACGTCATCATGGTCAGAGACAAAAGGGTTCTAATACATTCCTGTAGGTTCTAGTTCATATGCATGAGTTCCAGTTTATTCTTACACTTCCTGACATTGATCTTTCTTTTCCATCTGCTTCTCCTGCAGTCTTGAGCTCCAGCATCAAATGGGAAAACTAAACTCTTAGAGAATTTTAACTAGCTTCCAAAATTTTATAAAGTGAGACTCCTGTAGCATAACCCTTATTAATTATGTTACATTTATTCTAGTAGTTTTGTTCATTTGATTGAATTCTGAATGATGAAAATGGAAAGGTATATCATCATTGGGAAGAAAACATTTAGGTAAATGTGAAGGTGAAGAAAGAATGAGTTAAATAATGGTGCACTGTTTTTTGACACTCATCTTGGGAGTTTGAAAGAATATACTAAATTTAAGATATAGATATCTATTTAACTAAAGTTAAAATAATTTTTTATATTCATACATATTGTTATAAGCTGATATAGAAAGTGATATTATATAATAAATATAAATAACATGTATTTTAAGGCAGTAGATATTTTAAATGTGATTCTTCCAAATTATTGTATTTAACTGTAAATCTGTAGATCTGTTTTCTAAAAATCACAGAGATTTTATAAGCATTTGATTCTTATTTTATTCGAATATATTTAAATGGATGCATTTGAAGATTGCTCTTTGATATATCTATCTCCTCACAAATGTACCTGAAAAACTGGCTGTCATCAAAATTCAGATTTATGAAATCATAAGTGTATTTTATTTAGCCTCTGGCTTGATAGACACAATTGGATTTTAATGTAAATCTTAGGTAGAGAGCAGCATGGCCTGTAGAAAATGAGTTTGAACCTACTGCAGAGATTGTACTCAAATAATAATAGAATAGCCATGTGCTTTCTCAGACTATGTCCATCATTCAATGCCTACATCTTACCTTGGGAAGCCAGTTGCTAAGGCAAGGATAACCTAATGAGATTACTTAGCATAAGAAAGAAACCTAATGTTTCTTTTTTGATAGGGTTTCTTATTGCTCTGCCCAGCTGGCTTAGAAAATATTCATCAGCATAACCTTTCGTGCCCTGGAACTTGACTATGTGTGATTCAGGGTCCCTGAATCAGGGTAACCTTCCCACTTGAAAGCTAGTGCTAGAATAAGAAGTTTTAGATATATCTTGAGACTTTAGTATATACATAATTTTGATTAGTAAAATATGTATTTCAAGGCCTCATGAGTTTATAGGATCCATCAGTAAATGCCTTGTTTACTGATGAGCTAGTTAATAATAAAAGTAAGAAACTGTATTACATTAAAATCATGAACATATCAATCTCAAATGGCCCACACAGAAAATCCCATTTTTGCATCTGAATTCAATAAATATTATAGAGGAACAGCATGAATTCAATGCCATTAACCAATGTTTATTGATAAGATTCCTTTGATAATTCAGGCAAAAATTAATAGAGTGAAGCAATTACTTACTGAATAGGACTCTGATGGGCTTGGTGAATTAATGTAGTATTCAGAAAGTACCTTAGAGCTTGGAAAATCTTACAAACTATTTGATAATGGTAGTGACAATTTCAACTGTGCTGAGTTATCTGCTTTATTTCCTAGTCAAATATTGGGTGTTTAGTTATTGACATAGAACATATACTGGCAAGATACATGATACATATTGATTAGATATTGTTCCTCACATTTTTCCTGTGTTAGTAATCATTATGTATGTGTTATTCTGAAAAATTCTCACTAGGCACTAATAGTTATCAGGCATCTATGAGCTCATGAATGTCTGTGATGGAGGAATTTAAACTTAGTAAAAAGTCCTCATTTGATGACAGAAATAAAATAGAGGATAATAAAACAGATAAAGGTTACCATCCAAAAGAGATTGTATGCTATAACTTAAGATAAAGAGAAATGAAACACGTTAAAGGGTTTAGTGCATATGCATAGGTATGCAAGTGTGCATTTCTGTTCATTTTTCACATGTGATATATCATGTTTTCCATACAGTACAGTTAGTAAAGCAAGGCAATATGATTAAAAGATCTATACAGGGTAAATGCGGATACACAGAGTTAGATTAACATTTTCTGCAGAAAGATGTAATTGTATGCATATTGTAACTTGCACTTCAACCTGGAATTTATGTGTCCTGATACTTTGAATCACTATATATTTATGTAAGAAAAGTAGTAGTAAATTTACCCATCAAAGATAAATAAGGCTCTGAAGGAAAATATTTGCATTCAGTTCCTAACTTTCTGGGAAAAAAGTTTTTATTACTGAGGTCCATGGCCCATAAAGACAATCACATCACATAAAACATATACAAAACATAGCCCAGGCTTTGAAATTAAACACTGCATTAGCCGGTATTGTTTCTACCTATCTAACTTCAATACCAGCTTTTCCACTTTAGGACTTTAAAAATTTTATGTTGCAATGTGAATTGATTATCTGTAATTGGTATCTTGTAAAAATAACTCAAGATATTTAAATTAAAATATTAACTATTTTATGTTAGTCTTCTAGAAACTTCATACTTCTGGGATATAGAATTCCATGAATATGTGTTTCATGAATTTGAAAATATTTGTTGAGAATCTGTTATGTGAAAGTGTATGCACTGGTAATATCAGTCATATTCTTTGCACTGGTCATAAAAAATATATAAAACTATGATTATGCCTTATGAACATAGAGTTTATTGGAGGTGATCAACAAATAAACAAGCAAATGATCAATGTTGTGGGAGGGACAGAGGTAGGTGTATTGGCAGGGTGCTAGGATAGTGCTTAAAGGTCAGACTAACCCAACTTTGGAGGCTCAGAAAATTGTTCCCAAAATTAAAGTCTAAGACAATCTTTTAGACAGAAAAATGCCAATCTCTTCATTCACAATGAGAAAGAACCATCAGGGGGCTGAGGATGACCATGTGAGCATCTTATTCTTTTTCTACAGACAGACCCTCCGGCAAGTCAAAGTGTTTTGAGTAAACATGGAATCAGAACATTGGCGTTAGAAAAGTCACATGTGTAAAATGGAGGTCATGATAGCTGGATGCATCCAAGTTTCATAACTATCACCCTTGTAAACCATACCGGCAGAATACAGACCCACTGACTACAACCATTGGCATCCATCTCAAAGTTACGGGATGCAAATAAAAGTATCAAAGCTCATTGGCTAAAGGTGCAATTTCTCTAGTTAATGCTTGCATGAAAATTGCTAATATTTTCTTCTAAATTGTTCATTTTCTATAGTGCCAAGGAAGATCAACCCCTTACTCTGCATTTGTCAAGGGTTTTGGAATAGTCAAGGTTTCTTTTTTTTAATATATTTTAATAAGTATACATTTTACAATAGAATGGACATCAAATTAGGAGCTCCAAATCAGAACTAGGCAATTTGAGATTCTCTCAAGTCTCTTAATTCTCTTGCCCTTCATTTTCCTTATTGTAAAGCAAGAGCATTGAATGAGACAATTTTATTTTTCCAAACTTGGCTTTGATCATGCATTTCTATGATATAGTAAATGGTTTGTAAAAATCATGATCTGCTTCTACTCACTTCAAATCTGCTATTAAATCTTAACTATGGGAATGGATTGCAGTTTTGTGTTGCTAACTCAAATGCTTAATCGTCATACCATATTAAAAATGAATGCAATTTTCTGCATTCAATATCTGATTTTATAAGTGTCAAAAATAATTTAAAAACTGATGTATAAAGGCATTTACGTGCTAAATAGTAGACACAGCAATATAGTTTCCTTTCTGTCTTCTTAGAACATAATCCTATTTTTCAAAATTTTAACAGAAATATAGCCTTTTATATGCTTTATTTTCTTCATTATCACAAATCTGGGGACCGTAAAAACTGATAAACCGCAGCACATCTTTGTATCCGAACATCTAACTCCACATGTGAAGGTTAATTGCAACACTGAAGTTAAACACAAAGGACTTATATATAAAGGATGTTAAATGTTTGTTTTCCTTTCCTGAGCAAAATTCTTAATTTGTTTTGTAAAAGCTACTAGTGATAGTGCTTACATGCCAGGCTACAGTGATAGTGATAAATGGTGTTGCTGCCTTAGGGTGATACCTAACTAAATTAGCTGGTAAAGCTAAACAGTGTTCATTTTCAATTTTTAATACTGTGTAGTGGAGGTGGCTGTTCAGTCACCATTGAATTGGCTTTGCTTACTTTGTGATTTAATTGTTTAAAGGAAGTAATGGAAATTTAAAATGTATTAAAAAAGGAAGGAATGTGTTTTTATAGCAGATACTATCTAAGAATAAGATTCGCTAACAGGAGTCCAGGGAGCTCTAGGAATGTTAAAACAATTCCGCTTTAAAGCTTTTGTTTCATTTCCTTTTTAAAATTTTATTATAATTGCTAAGAGAAACAACTTTATATCTGGAGAATATAGAAACTCATACTCATCATGGAATATCATAAAATTATGAATCTTGGAGATGGAAAGTAAGCAGAAAAACATGCAGAAACATACTGATAATTAACAGTAACTCATCTTTCAGATTCCCTCCTTCCCTTTTCATCCTCTGTCTTCAGACTGTTGGTAGATGAATATTAAGTTTATGAAAATAACCTATGAAAATACAATATTTTGGTGAAGCCCATGCTTTTGTAAAAATATTAAAAATGCTACTAATAAAAGGAAATAATTGATCCCATTAGTACTTAGATTTATTTACTGTATCACATACAAGAATAGAGAAGGAGAGAAATAAACTAGAAGGAAAGAAAAGATAACATGAAAAAAAAAATCCCAGCGTATAACTGTAAGACAGAGCAGAATGCAAACTGCATAATTGTTAAACTGTACACAGTCTGTGGCAATAAGGCAGGCAACATTATCTGTGCATTTATGAATATAAAATATAAAAGGCACAAAAAATTTAGAAGAGATAGAACTCTAAAGACCTGGCTCCCATAGAGCATTAAGCAATATTTCAGGGCAAAGTGTTTTCCGATAAAATCTTTTTAGAATCCAAGGGACCATTAGAATGTGATCTCTCTTCATCTTAAACTTGAGTTTATGTTTAATGCTTGCTGTTGCATCTAAGAGGATTTTTTTGTGTGTTTGTTTTGTTTTGTTGTTTTTACGTACCCTGTCAGGAAGCCTAGCTAGCAGAAATCAGCATTCAGGGGTTTTCTTGAGTTTAATTAAATTTTAATTGGTTGAAATTATGATATCTAAGCCTAGATTCAATATATAACATTTATTCTGTTTGTGGCACTAACAACTTAACAATCATTTTTTAGGAAGCTTTTGGTAAGTGTTTAAGCTCTTACCAAACCATGCATACTATCAAACATTTCCAACCGTATTTATATATTTAAAGTGTCTAATTACTTTTAAATATTTTCATTAAAATCTTCCTCAAGAACTCAATTTTATAAATGTTATAAATTGGACTTGTAAATATGGTGAAACAAAGTCTCTTAAATACATAGTGGCATAAGCAAGTTAGTAAGTTTCTACATCAAAGAGCAAATCTATAAGATTACTCTAAAATGTATGTTAGTTGATCATTTTTATTTCTCTGATATTACTATATACATACACCATATTATTTTTTAAATCTTTATGGATATCTGGCTTTTTTCCAGTTTGGGGCTATTATTAATGAAACTACTCTGAATATGTCTGTATATATTTTTGGGGGGAACTAATTTATCTCAGAGGTCCTGTAAAAGAAATAATCATAAGAGTATATATTTTATGATTGCACTTAAAAGAAATTTAAGAAGAGGCCTGTCTAATCTATGGTGAAAGGATTCTGAATAGTGAACACTTCCAGCAGTATTAACTGAGAAGCGGCTTGAGGGAACTTCCTGGATGGAAATGTTTTACTGTTTGCTCTTGGTGGTAATTACACCAATGCAGATAAAATTAATTGAGATTTGTGTATTTTACTGTATGTAAATTCTGCAGTGAAAAAGAAATAATCTGATGAATCAATACACTTACAAGTCTAACTAAAGATTCATTTTCAGTTGGCATTATGAACTAAACTCAAATAGGGAATATTTTCTTAAAATTAAAAATGCTGAAAATACAAAGATTTCATAATGCCATAATATTACACAGGCTTTGACTTCCTTAAATATGTCCATACTTAGTTAAATCTCCTGTGTTAGAAAGATGTCGGTACACTGGTACACTCAGAATGTAATTTAATCATCCCAAGCAATTTGGGATTGGTGAATATTGACCAAAACTGCTTAAGAATCTAGCCTGTGGCACGGATTCTTTAGGCTTTCTTATTGGATAACTGAATCCTACTTTTTAAAATTCTATATCAGTATCTTCATAATTCAAAGGAGATGGTTCTGTAGGTCAAAAGTCTTATATTACAGGTATATCTTATGTAATTTTTTGTTTGCCTAACAACAATAACCCAGCTGTCTATATTTTTAAATTAAATTTTAATTCTTTTGGTCCTTAGCTACATTAATTTTCATGTCTAATTCTAATGGCCTTGAATTAGAGAAAACCCTGAATTACTTTCATGCGAGACCCTTTTCTTAGGCCCAAACAATTCTTATGCTTAATATTATCGTATCTGATAACTCTTTATCTCTCCCATGACTGCTGATTTTTCTGATTCAATTACCACGGTCAATTTGTTCATAAATGGAATATATATCTTTCTAATCCTAAAACAATGGCCATCTAATGCTTGAAAATAAAAGAAAATGTTAGTAATACTTAAAAAGTATTTAATTTGGAATAAATTAAGAAATATGGAGTATGAATCAGTAAATATCACTTATTGCAAAGACTCAATCTTTAAGCTTCCACTTTTTAATTAAAGTAAATTTTTAATCAGCTTTCAAAAAATATTTTGCCTAGACTCTCCAAGAACACATTTAGGCTACTGTGGTTATTTGGAGGCTGTACGTAACTCAGAAAAATTATATTCTTTTAATCCATTGCTGTGGGCGCAAACCTACTGTAGAAGGGACTTTTTGATCAGGTTATTTCAATTGACATGTGATCCACTTCATTCAATATGGGGCTTGATTCTCTTACTGGAGTCCTTTATAAGAGGATAAAACACATACTGAAGCAGAGAGATGAAATTAAGAGAAGCCCACGGAAAAAGCCCAGTGAAGCTAAGAGAAAGCCACTGAAGCCAGAAGCTAGAAGCAATGAACATTGGGAGAGAAGGGCCATAGATCCCACCCCGTGCTTTGCTATCTGACACAGGAGCCCAAGGTCACTGGTAACTGGTCTTCAGAGATGGTACCAAATTGACGCCTTAATTTGGACATATTCATGATGTTAGAATTGTAAATTTTTTAAACTAATTGATCTCTATTGTTAAAAACTAGCCCATTTCTAGCATATTGCATTCCAGCAGCTTTAGCAAACCAGAACAGCTGCATTGCAAAAGATTGAGTTTAGCATCTTTAAGCAATATATTTCCCATAAGCATTAGAAGTAATAAATGGCCATGCTGAAAAATAAAATATACAGTGCTAATATAAACATTTCCAATTTAATTATTTTGAAATTCTTTACAACAATGTCTTTTAGTTATTGATCTCTTTTCAAAGGTCCCCAGAACAGGGTGTTATAGGATTATGTTGGTAAAGGGTCTAGTTCAGTGACTAGTATATAGTGTTTTATAAAATTTGGCAGCTTTTACTTAAAATGCTAGTACTGAGATCTTGAAAGATTGTTTATTGTTTGTTTGCTGGGTTTTATCTTTCCTTTGGAACCCCAAACCTATAGGCCTGGGCTGGTTTGAAAGGAAGTATGCCCCCTAAGAAAAGCCATGTTTTAATATAAATCCCATTTCACAAAGGTAGAATCATCCCTATTCAATACTGTGTATTTGAAACTGTAATGAGATCGTCTCCCTGGTTGATGTGATTTAGTCAAGAATGGTTGTTAAACTGGATTAGGGGATGACATGTCTCCACCCATTTGAGTGGGTCTTGATTAGTTTCTGAAGTCCTATAAAAGAGGAAACATTTTGGAGAATGAGAGATTCAGAGAGAGCAGCACCACAAGGCAGAGTCCACCAGCCAGAGACCCTTGGAGATGAAGAAGGAAAACGCCTCCCGGGGAGCTTCATGAAACTGGAAGCCAGGAAAGAAAGCTAGCAGATGATGCTGTGTTCACCATGTGTCCTTCCAGCCAAGAGAGAAACCCTGACTGTGTTCGCCATGTGCCTTCTCACTTGAGAGAGAAACCCTGAACTTCATTGGCCTTCTTGAACCAAGGTATCTTTCCCTGGATGCCTTTGATTGGACATTACTATAGACTTGTTTTAACTGGGACATTTTCTCGGCCTTAGAACTATAAACTAGCAACTCATTAAATTCCCCTTGTTAAAGGCCATTCCGTCTCTGGTATATTGCATTCTGGCAGCTAGCAAACTAGAACAGGCCAAACTACCCAAAGCAACTCTTTTGTAAAGTGTGCATTCCTTTCAGGGAAGCAGGTTTCAAAGGACATTTTTATTTCCCTCTGTGGAGATGGATCACATTTCCTTTTAGATTTGTAGTGGTTCTCACTGGGACAGGCAGAGTAGAGTTGGAAATAATTCCTCATAGAAAAAGAAAGAATCCAACCAAAATACTAATGTTTGATTAAAAGCATTTAACTTGTGACAATTTATATGAAATTAGAAAAAGTCTCTAATGATGCAGGAAATCCACAGTAGTTTCATGAATATCATTTAATATATGTCAGATAATGAATATAATAAAGATTTTTTAACTAACAAATGCCTATCATAAAGGACCTAAATGCTGTAAACCACAAATGGTAAAGTATTAAGACACCATTCTTCCCCTTGGAACTTCAAAATGAATATTATAATTTTATTTGAGGCTTTATTTTTAATATGAACACATCATAGCATGCTCCTTGATTTAAATATTAATAATACAAATACAACAAAAAAGTATCCCATCAAAAAATTTTCCAGAAAACTGGAGCAATGGACTTAGAATTTTTATCTAACTCGACAAATTTTCATGCTAAATGTGGATTTAATGTAAATAGAATAATTAATAGGGCAAAGTATAAAACAGCAGTAATTACTAAAATAGTGATATTGATGTTTTAATATGATTTATCCATATTTATATATATAAATCAAAGTGGGATAAAGTTGCTATTGTTTTTAAATAAATTGTTTAACATGCTTAAGTTAAAATAATCAATAAAATACACAAAATTATACTGACAACCAAAATATGCAAAATAAATAGTAATTATGATTATTTGTTCATTTAAAATCTAGAATATACTAGACATAATCTTTTATCTCTGAAGACGCTTATCTTTGGGAAGCTATCACAAAGGTCAAAATGTATGGAGAGATATTTAGGGACAGTTTAAAATAAGTTTTTGTGTCTTTTCCCCCTTTTGATAATATCCTTTGTAGCAAACTTTTTCAAAACTTTTAGTGAAGATCAATTTTATTCTTTCATTTCTTTTGCTTTTGGTTTTATATTTAAGAAACAACTGACAAATTTAGGGCCATCAAAATGTATGCCTCTATTTTCCTCTACACATTTTATAGTTTTAGTTTTTAGACTTTATATTTAGATATTACATCCATTTTGAGTTAATTTTTGTATATGGTTAATAATTAAATATTTGAATTCTAAACTCTCTTAAAGATAAATCTTACTTTCTTAGTGAAAATTTCCACCTTGTAATATATTTTATTGAGCATACTGATTTCAGCTATTTTAACATTCTCTCTGGTGACTCCTGTGACTAGGTCATCTGTAAGTTGGTTTCTATCATCCTTTTATTTTCTCTTAGCAAAGCTTCTTCTACATTCTTAATATTATTTTTATGGACTGTCAGACATTGCATATCTCAAATTTTATGATCCTATCATCCTATGGAGAGGGTAGACTAGAGGTGCTAGAGCCAGCTTATATTTTCTCATGAAAACCAATTGCGTATATCTCTTCCCAATTGTATTAAGATTCATCATGTTGGTAACTTGAAATTAGCCATGATCAGAATATTTACACCATCAAAATAGGCAATCACTACAAATCAGGATTTTATTTTTCTTTTTTGAAGAGCTGGTTGCTAAAATCAGCCAATCTCTCTGGTCACGCCAATCTCTCTGATGCAGAGAGACTTACAAACACTCACATTAATTTATACTAAAAATTCTGTAAACTTGACCATTAATTGCAGTTTTTGCAAAGTTCAACCCACTTCTAGTGTGCTTCAAATCCTAAGTACTTCATGACTCTTCAATACTGTGAGAATGTAGAAATGGTGTGTTATACTTTAGAAGATTTCTTGCTAGCTGTTTGTAGTTCAAGAATCCTCCAATTGTTTCAAATAAAAAACTACCATTCACTTTCTTGTTCCTTCCTTCTCCCTTCTCAAGAATTTGAAGCAGTTTCCATTCCCAGCTTTTATCTTTCCAGCCCTATGGTATTTTAGAAGTTTGCCCTCTTCTATTTGCTGTCGTGATTCATGCCAAATATTGGCAAATACTGTAGAGTATCCATTCACATTCTTGTGCTTTCCTTTTCTGCAGGAGCTGCATTGACCATTTGAATCTTCTTTATCTTGGAGTTTCTCTTGATAAATAAATTTACATTTATATAAACTTTCTAGTTCTCTAGGTGTGCTGCAACTCACTCCATCATAGATATAAAAGAAAATTCTCTGATGTGTGTTTTCAAGACAACTGTCTTAACCTAAACATCACCATGATTAAATGGGAATATTATTAGTTAGAACTAAATATAAGTTTTAAAGGAAAATGAGACACATATAGTTTAAATATTCAAGATGATAAATCTAATGGCCAATTCTCAGACTTCTTACTCTATATAATAGTAATGTTAAAATTTTTCTCTCTTGGAAACCATCTCTTCACTTTAGTTCCAAGAGCTCACCCTTCTCCTAATTTTTTTTCCCATCATATTTTCCACCTCAATTCAATGTGCTTTTTGGTTTATAATCACCCTTCAAAGCTCGAAATGTTGGTGTGCCCAAAGCTTTGTACTCAGACGTCATCTCTCATCTTTCTCCAGTTACACTTCTCCATGGACTCCAGACTTGTATACTACAGCATGAATTCTATATTTCCAGTTGAAGACTGTCTAATTTCTAGGGTACTAAAATACTATACAGTAAGTTGGCTAAAACAATGAGAATATATGGTTCATGGTTTTGAGGCTGATAGTTGTTCCAAATCAAGGAATCACCAA